>NC_041387.1:536363941-536365039 GCF_002162155.2 Triticum dicoccoides | reverse complement strand
GAGCGGGTCGAGCGGGACGAAGGAGAGGAGCAGCGGGAAGAGGTGGCGGTAGGGGAGGACGGGGAGGAGCGGGAGGAGGGAGGGGAGGCAGGAGGGCGGCGAGAGGAAGCTGCGGTAGGCGAGGAGCGGCTCCGGCGAGGCGAGCGCCGGGTTGGAGGCCGCGACGGCGAGCACGCGCGGGTGGTGGGAGGCGGTGAGGCGCGGGAGGTAGGCGGCTAGGAGGGTGGGCATGGGCACCGGGGCGGGCAGGCGGGACGCCGATACGAGCGCGTCCGCCACGGCCGCGACGAGCGCCGAGTCCGGGTCGGATGCGGCTGCGGCCGAGGCGGAGGTGGACGGCGGGGTGTCCATGGGGAGGAGGGGAGGCGGCGGACGGTGACGGCGCGGCGAGGGGGAGTGGAAAGGAGTCGAGCGGGGAAACTGTGGGGAAGAGAGGACATGGTGGTGTGGGCTGCCCTGCGGGCTGTGGGCTGTGGCCCAGCGACGGCGGAGGGCTATGGACTCTGGTGGACTATCTGGCACATCAGTAGAGTAGGGTGTTCTAGAAAAATCAGTAGAGGGAGAATAGGGACTTCACCTTTTTTTTAGAAGAAACTGGAAATATAAAAATTGAATTGGTCACTTTGAAAAAAATTCCAGGCTGCATAGAAAATAGTGCTCAAATTATGGACCCATATGGAGGCTGGTTGGGATAGTGCATGCTTCATCACTTTGAGTACTTCATCTGTTCAAATTATTTGAAGTTCTATTTTTTCCAAAGTCAGACTTACTTAAGATTCACTCGCAAAAAAAAAACTTATTTAAGATTCAATATAACATCTACTTCCTCTGTTCACTATTACAGATGTTTTGGATATTTCAATATGAACTACATACACACTGAAATGAGTAAACAAACACACTAAAACATGTCTATACACACATACATACATTCGATTTAGAAAAAAGTTAGAACATCTTATAAAGGTGAATAGAGGGAGTACAATATAAGATTCATTAAATTCAATGTATATACTATTTACTGTTGTAAATAATAGCATGTTTTTTTCTATATAATTGTTCAAACTTAAATACAGCGACACCCATAACAGCCGCGTT
>NC_041387.1:536279846-536363785 GCF_002162155.2 Triticum dicoccoides | reverse complement strand
CTTCACGGCTTCTTCCTCCTTGTGGGCGGGGGGAGCACACGCTAATAACTACTTCGATTTGTGACAGACGGGACGAGACGACCATAATTTCAACTTCTCATATTCTCACGCCACGCGGGCGTCTGCATGCAGTTTTGCATTGGATCGTGGCCACAGTCACTCATGGCCCATGAGATTCCCACCTTCTATATGTACAACGTCGCCCCCGACGTTGGGCACATCACTCGCATTCAACCCTTCTCTCTCCTTGCCCACCCTCACCACCCCTCAAACCGCTTGCCCTAACTGTCGACTTTCATGGTATCACTCAACCCTACCCCACGTGCCTCATCACCTCACGCGGGGGAGCACGTATCGCTGTTCCCCGCCTCATCGCCACGCGTTGAGGAAGATGGGTAGCCGCAACACGCCGAGGAGGACGTCGCACCGGCCCCTGCGTCCACCTTGGAGCTGCTTTGGGACCTCTACGAGGTAAGCGTTGTCGCTAGTTGAGAAATTCAGGAGAGAGGCGGACATGAAGGCTCAGAAGGAGAGGTGTGTCACGAGTCAGGTGGACCGAGGAGGGTCGTACGTCCAAAGTGAGGAAAACATAAATAGAGCTTTGGCAGGAGGCTCATGTCAGGGCCGAGTGGGTCGATGAAGACGCCTAGTGGGAGACCCTCATTGCCACCAGATCCAAGCTCCTCATCTACGTATGCACTGCAATTTTTGCTCTACTTTGTGATGTTTCACTTGTGGCGCATAAAACCATCTTTCGTCATGGAAAATGTACTAATAATGTTCCCGACCATCACCCCCACCGTCATAAAAAAAATAAAATCTTGACGGTACCACTTCCTTTGTCAAGCAAGATCGTATCTTAGGCGACGAACAAAAAATTGTCACTAATGACTGTTTTCGGTGATGGCCCAGAATGTCACCTATGATAGGTCAATATGTCGCCTAAGATCGTTTTTGGTGGAGTGATCGGTCCGCGGGTTTGACCAGTCAAAGATTCTGACAAGTAGGGCCAATTGTTACTGACATGGCAGCTCCCATATGGGTCAGTCGTGGGTATTATCACCGATGGCCCCGTCAGTAAAAAGTTGGGCATCCGTTTTGACCGTTCAACGCTGCTGACATATGGGCCTAGAAGATGCTTACGTGGCTGCTTACATGTGGGACCAGGCATTCTTTTTCTGTGATGATGTGTCATTTGACCAGTTAAATATTATGACACGTGGGCCCATTGTGGTGTTGGCGTAGATGCTGGCAAGCTGTTTGATACCTCCTTTTATTGATTCGGTATTGGAACAAAGAAGAATACCCGCACCTATTTTTCCACAGGTGAACCTGGGTTATCGAATCCACAAGAGGAAGATTCCCTTGAAGTGATGGTCTCTAGCGAGTTTTCGTCAAGGTGTCAAATCCAGCTTTTGACCAGATCAACAAGCAAATAGTGATTCAAACACTTATAATAAAAAGAGGTATGGGTATGAGGTCTTATGCTTACAACCTTCTATTTGCGTGGGGATCAAATAGGATATTTCTTAGGGCATATTTCTCCCTTATTGGTTGGTGATCGATGATAATGTGTTTGCGGACTAATCGTGTGCATTAAGCTTTTAAGTCATTCAAGCATTTGGCGCAAGACGATTCGTGCCTCTGAGAGTTTCAAGTAAAGACGGTTTTCTTTCCTTTGGTTCTTTTCTGGTGATCTTGAGTCGTAGGGAAAACCGTACTATCAAGAGGGGGCCCGCGTCGGAAAGGTTCGGGTGGAATCAACACGTGCACACTCATATTGCACCCTCTTACTTCTTTCCGCATCATTGGAGTTGTCCACCGTTTGTACCGAAGGAGCGAAAGAAAATCACAAGCGGTAGTACCGCAGGCTGGAGCGGTAGTACCGCCTACGGGCGGTAGTGCCGTCTCCAATTCCACTCGTAGTACCGCGCGTGGTTGGGACCGCGATTTTTCGTGTCGGGTTTGGGCGGTAGTGCCTCTGGGCTACTACCGTGCTACCTATTCATCCCCAGAGGATAGGCGTAGTAGCAGCGGTAGTTGGCGTGGTAGTACCGCCTATGGGCGGTAGTACCGCCCCTACTACCGTGGCTACCACCGCCCTTTCCTCTGTTCTTCCCATGTTCTTCAGGGTGCGGTAGTACCGCCTACAGGAGCGGTAGTACCGCTCCTGGAGTGGTAGTACTGCTTGCCTGCGGGCTGAGTGGTGCATAACAGTTGGATTTGTCCCCCCACTATAAAAGGAGGTCTTCTTCCCCAAAAAGACCTACCTCTTCCCTTCCTAAACTCCATTGTTGCTCCAAAGCTCATTTTCGTCCAATCTCTCTCCCTAGCCAATCAAACTTGTTGATTTTCTAGGGATTGGTTGAGAAGGCCCCGATCTACACTTCCACCAAGAGAAATTTGATTTCCCCCACTAATCCCTTGCGGATCTTGTTACTCTTGGGTGCTTAGGCACCCTAGACGGTTGAGGTCACCCCGGAACCACATTCCATTGTGGTGAAGCTCCGTGGTGTTGTTGGGAGCCTCCAAGCTTGTTGTGGAGATTGCCCCAACCTTGTTTGTAAAGGTTCGGTCGCCGCCTTCAAGGGCACCACTAGTGGAATCACGACATCTTGCATTGTGCGAGGGCGGAAGGAGAAAACGGTGGCCCTAGTCGCTTCTTGGGGAGCATTGTGCATCCACACCGCTCCAACGGAGACGTACTTCCCCTCAAAGGGAAGGAACTTCGGTAACACATCCTCGTCTCCATCACCTCCACTTGTGGTTATTTATACCTTTACTTTGTGCAAGCTTTTGTTGTGTTGAATCCCTTACTTGCTTGTGTTGCTTGTTGTTTTAGCATCATATAGGTTGTTCACCTAGTTGCATATATAGACAACCTATTTGTTGCTAATCTCAATTTGTTTATGAAAGCCTAAAAATTGGTAGTTACCCATTCACCCCCCTCTAGTCAACCATATCGATCCTTTCAATTGGTATCAGAGCTTTATCTCTTTATTAAGGGTTTCACCACCCGAAGAGTATGGTTGACGATGAAGGAAATGTGGATGAAATGCCCGAGGCCGTGGAGTTGACTTCGATCACTCGAGATGACTTAAATGAAGCTATGGCCTCACTTAAGACGTCTATGACGACCGAAGTCAAGTCCATTTTTAAAGAATTATTTGAGGGGTTTAAAACCACTCCCGATCCGTTGCTTGTGGTTAATCCCACCGCATCGGAGTCGGAGGCCAACTCCGGCAAGGAAGCGGCTAAAGGTTCTCAAATTTCTTCCCCTCTCAACAAGGTTGGGACGGGAACCTTTGCCTCGGTCCCCCCTCCCCCGGTCTATGGAGGACCTGTCCCTACACCGCATATTAACAACCTCGGTCCTCCTCCTAAACTTGTAAAGGGTGAGTTTGCTAATTGGGTTTTTTGTATCAAGTCTCATTTTAATCACATCTCAACAAACCTTTGGAGAATCATTGAGCAAGGCTTCTACCCCCATGATCCAAACAACTTTACTCCAAGAGAAGAAGTGGACAATCAATACAATCACTCCGCATTGTTCATTCTCCAAGTCGCAGTGCCTCCCAAAGATATCTCTCACTTGCGGCCCTTCTCCCGTGCAAAGGATTGTTGGGATCACATTATTTCCATGTACAAGGGGAGCTCTAGCATACAACAGTCAAACTTTTAAGTGGTACTTGATGAGTGCGATGAGTTTGTGATGCTAGAAGATGAGGATCCTCGTGATCTCTACCGAAGGGTGACAACTCTTACAGTGGCTCTTCAAGATCATGGGAGCAAGGATGTGGATGATATTTGGATAAAGCGCAAGTTTCTCAAGGCCATCATGCCATTCAACAAGGCAATGTCCTCAGTGATTCGTCAAAGGCCGGATTTCCACACTCTTTCCTCAAATAAAGTGTTGGGTGAGTTTATTGCCATGAACATCATGAACAAGACCGTCGACAATGCTCTAGCTCGTGTGCGGCCCAAGAAAAGCTCACCCACTCTTGCCTTGACGACCAAGGCCATTCCAAATGAGGTTGAGATTGAAGAAGAGGAGAGTTGCCCCGAAGAAACCAAATATGATTACGATGAGCACATGGCTCTTGCATCAAGGAAATTTTGGGGCAAGAGGAACTCAAGACCCAACTTCACCAAGAACAACTCAAGTGGCTCGAAGGGCAAGCAATGGATGAGAACATGTTTCAATTGTGGAAACGTGAGTCACTTTGTTGCAGATTGCCCTTACGAGAATCATGAAGAAAATGGTGGCAAGCTCATTCGCAAGGACAAAGCCAAGCCTCTTGCCAACAAGAATAACTTTATCAAGAAGGTTCCTCAAGAGGCATTGGTGGTACATGAAGAGTATCTCTCTGATGATGATGATGGAGAATCAAATGGTGAAGAAATGGCAACGACAACCTTGGCCATTGCCACCTCTTCCCCCTCTAAGGTGTCTCTCTTTGGTGCCCCCAACGAGAACATCATTACTAAGTGTCTCATGGCCAAAGGTATCAATAAGGTAACCTCCAACATCAAAACCACCATCACTACTACGCCTTCTTTGTTAGATTGTGTAGATGATAGTGAGGTGGTGAACAGTGGTGAGAATGAGTTTAACATGTTCTTGAGTAAGCTCAAGGGTGAACCCAAGAAGCACTTTGTTGCTCTCTTGGAACAACTTGGTGAGGCCAATGACATCATTGAGACTCACGAGGATACTATCTCTAAGTTGGAGGGCCATAGTCATGACTATGCCGATGGGATTGCGGATCTTTCCATTGCTCTTTAGAAAGAGCAAGGTCTTCGTTTGGCTCTTGAGGAGTCACACAACGTTGATCTTTCTAAACAAATATCTTGATCATGCTATTGTTCTTACTCGTGTGCTTAAATCCGAGAAGGTTGCACTTGGGGTTGGCCATGATAGACTCAAGGAAGAGTTTGACAGAGTTGAAAAGGACCACAAAGTCTTGAAAGGTGTTCATGCCTCTCTCAAAGAGTCTCATGATCAATTCCAAGTGAAGCTAACTAAGGAAATTGCTATTTGTCCTCATTTTGTTCTTATTGATAATGCATATGCTACTAACCCGTGTTGTGAGCATGCTCATCTCGTGGAGGAGAATGTCAAGCTATAAGAGCAACTTGAAAAGGGCCTTGTGACTTGTATTAAATGCGAGAAGAACCTCAATGACCTCTTGAGTTATCAAAAGGAGGTTGTGGCAAAGGAGGGGATTGGGTTTGCACCCAAGTCCATGAACAAGAAGGAGAACAAGACCAAGCAACCTCTCCCTCTCAAGGAGGTTTTTTTCAAAGAAGGAGAGGGTGCTCATGTGGAAAAGAAGAACAAGGTGGAGGGTGGTAATGGAATGAAGGGAAAGGCCATCCCTCCCAAGAACTCCAGCTAACCCATCTTATGTTTTATGCCGTGCTAGTGATGGGCATGTTTATGCCAATTTTTTTGGTTCTCTATATAAGTACATTGAATGGTCTATTTGGGTTCCTAAGACCCTTGTTTCTAACATCAAAAGAACCATTACTCAATGGGTACCTAAAACCAAGCATTGATCTCTTGTAGGAGTTTTATTCTGATGGAGTGTCATGGTTTCTTGATAGCGGAGCAACAAATCATATGACCGGAAGCAAGGACTTGGTGGTGGATGTGCCACTACTGCAGGATGCTGCTAACGCGACACTATGATCAGAGACCCTTCGACGAAACTGTGTGCGATGCAATAATCGCAAACAGTGGTGTAAAGAAACATCAAAAAAGGTGCAAAACGTTTGCAATGACGGATGCATCAAACACGGTTCAAATTTTAGTTTCGTGTGCGATGCAGGGCATACGATTCACTTCAATTAACTGTTTGCGATAAGGAGGAACAAAAGAAACGGGCAGCCAGATGAAGGTGTGTGCGATATACAGCATATGGTTCACTCGGATGAACTGTTTGTGATGAGGAGGAACAACAGAAACAGGCAGCTAGATAAAGGTGTGTGCGTTTGAGGGCATACGCTTCAGAAGGATTAACTGTTTGTGATTAGGCAACAGAACAGAAACGGTCAGCCAGATCAAAGTGTCTGCGATTGGTGGCATACACTTCACACGGATGAACTGTTTGCGATTAGCCACAACAAACAGAAACAGTTAGACAGATCAACGTGTGTGCGCTAGACGGGCACACATTCTAATTAAAAGAAGCGTGCGCGATGGTAATAACGAACACGTACGGTTGTTGGAACAAGACGTGTGCTGACATTGCCTATTGTGGTGCACCCTATGGTGCAAACGCCACGTACGCAGCCAAGAAAAGCGTGCCCACGTTACGCCTTCTAGGAATAGTGCCACACTTAGAACCGTCAATAAATTTTGAGCCTATGTCCCGTCATATTCCAAGTTACTACCACGCTATATTCAATTGCAAACTTGTTCACACCGATCAAAACCTAAACAATTTCCCACTTAGGAGCGTATTAGTACTCGGTTATAAATACTACTACTCCAAGATGACTGCATATTCCTCCTCAACTCCTCATCCACAAAAACAAACAAGTCATTCATCATCGTCCCTTGCGTCTGCCATGTCCATCGTGAGTTCTGGGTCGAGAGATTTCCACCAGGGAGAGGCGAGCATGGAAGAAGAAGCACGAGAGATGTCCCGCCTCGCCGTGAAAGCAACCGACATGTCCCGCCGCGCGACCATAGCAGCATAGAGGTCCCGCCGCGCCGCCGAAGCAGCACGGAGGTCCCGCCGCGCCGTCGATGCAGCAGACTGGTCCGGCCGCGCCGCAGAAGTAGAAGAGATATCCCACTGCACGGCGAATGCAACAGAGATGTCCTCCCGCGCCGCGGCGGCCTGGGAAAATGTCTCGCAGGCAGGCGAGGACTCATACAGGCGCATGCATGCGATCGTCCATATCCAGATGGATCAGATCTCCGGCTGGGCGAGGGTGCAGGACGACATAAAAACCTCGCTTGAATAGGCTACCGGCGTCATCCGACAACTAAATGAGAGCAATGCGAAGCTCCGGGCCAAGCGCAACCTGCTAAGGCCGAAGATCGTCGGAAGTGTGGAGCAGTAGGAGGAGACCACTACCTTGTTGAAGAGGACCGGCGTCATCGTCGAGAAACTTATGGACGAGAATGCCATGCAGGCTGGTGGAGGAATCCGTGGATGCTCTCAAGCAGCATCTTGAGGACAAGAAAGAGCTCATCGTCGCTCGCCGCGGAGACTAGTTCCTGCGGCCTGCAGCAACGCATCAAGAAAGTAAAGATCAGCGAGCCAGATCATTGTCTTCCTTCTTCTTTTGCCCTTGTGTATTTCAGGCGTTGCTGCATGTGCCTTTTTTTTAATTATGTTCCTAAATATGTAAGACAATTATTATGCGTTGTCATCGTCCTTATATTCATCATTCTTGCTATAAGTCGCATTCAATGCTATATAGGTCCATCAGATCTTACATCAAGATCCGTGCAAAAATTTCTTTTTAGATTTTCTTTTCTCTCTCTTAAATCTCAGTCAAGTGAGACATAGCCATGCCGTGAAAAAGGGGCTTGGGCGCCATCAATGGAGACGTTGGGAGGGAGGTGCGCGACAGAAAGAGGACAAAGGGCTCTCCTCCCGATGAGCACGCTTAGGGGTCTGATCGCACGCCTCCCATACTCAAATAGCTACCCCACATGACACCTCATAGGCAATAAAAAGAGGGAACGTGTGGCGGCACATAATTGGTAAGTAGAACGCCCATGATTTCAATAATACTTGTGTTTCCGATTTGTAACGTGACAACACTTGTTCCAAAATGACTTTGTTGATTGTTAATGTGTGCGCCTTGGCAAATTGGACAGAAAAATTACCACAACATGTTGGTGCCATGTCATGACACCATGCCAAGTTTCATGACTTTCAAGCGTGTTTTGGATTTATAGGAATTAAAAAACCAAGTTTCTCAATATTTCAAGCCGAGCCACGACGCCCAGATGTTTGAATTTCATTCCCATTTCTTGCATGGGACCTAGAAATTCACCCAAGGCCACACATGTGATTTTTCAACCAACTTTGGTGCACTGGAGCATGTGCTTGTAGTTCAAATTTGAATTATGCACATTAAATGCCTAGAAATTCAATTAATGTATAAAAAGGCCAAATGAACCCGGAATAATTCCAAAATTTAGCACAATACTTCTATTTGGTCTAATCCACCTGTGTACTCCCTCTGTTCCGAAATAATTGTCGCTGGGGGCATCGTTCCGACCAGATGAAACAGTGTGAAAGTACAATACTACCCCCGATTTGAAATCGATCGGGAGGCGTCTTCCTCCGTCGCTCCTCCCCTCCGCCAGGATTCTCCGCCATCGCTGCTCCCTTTTGCCGGGCTCCTCCGTCGTCCGCATCTCTGGCGTCCTTCCCCGCCGCGGTCCGTAGCTCCCTTGCCGGTTGGCCGCCCTTCCCCGCTGTGGTCCACAGCTCCCTCATCGGCCGCCCTTCCCCGCCGTGGTCCGCAGCTCCCTCGCCGGCCGCTCTTCCCACCGGCTGCCTGCTCCGCCACAACTTTGGATCCTTCGCTACTGGCCACAGTTCCTTCGCCAACCTCCTCCACCCATTCCAATCAAGAGCTCGAGGTCAGATGCTGTGCTGTCCACTTTTGCTGATCCTCTCGTCTCCGCTCCTCTCCACTCCAATCAAGAGAATTTGCAATTGATCCAAAAAACAGGTCAATTGATGTCAATTTGATTAACTAAATCATCCAAAAACCAGAATGATAAGTCCATATGCTACTGTTGATCCCAAGACCGGAATGACAAGTCCAGGTGTTCCTCAATTGAGGAATTTGATTAACTAAGTCATCCAAAAACCAGAATGATAAAACCCCATGCTACTGTTGATCCCAATTTTGATGCATATCAATTGTTGTTTGAGTTCTCCAAATGAACAGGAGTACTCCTCAATTTTGATATGAAATCACCATGATAGGTCCTTACGCCCTCCTGTCAAACAAAATAATGTACTGATCTTGAAGTACTCCTGTCAAACAAAACAATGTACTCCTCCGACAGGAAGATCCTTAAGCCCTCTCTGACAGGAAGATCTTTCATTGGCACAAAAGGGGTACCATGAAAACAAAATAAACATTTGAGCATTTCACCCTTCACGGCATAGATGGAAGCTGGATCTTTCATTGGCACAAAAGGGGTACCACGAAAAGAAAATAAACATTTGAGCATTTCACCCTTCACGGCATAGATGGAAGTAGCTTCCATCTATACTCCAAGAGAAGAGCTAGCTAATCTGACTGCAAATCAGAAATTACTGCAGAGAGGGCTTAAGGGTCTTCATGCATTACACATATACTGTACTCCTCAAACAAAATAATGTAGATAATGTACTCTTGTCAAACAAAATAATGTACTGATCTTGAAGTACTGAACTGTTTCATATACTGATCTTGGAGTACTTAAAATTTTAATTTTAGTTTTAATTAACTTAAATGTAGTGAAGGAAGTACTCCTGCACTCACACATGCAGCAACCATCGAAAGCGAAACCCCAGGTTTAGTTTCATGTTCAGTTAAGCAGCTAGCGTCCCTGAGGTTGTCTCTCCTGCAGCATTACAAGAGAAGAGGGAGTATATGAATTACTTAAAATATTAGTACTCCAAGAGAAGAGCTAGCTAATTTGACTGCAAATCAGAAATTACTGCAAGCAGCTCCATGAAAAGAAGTACTCCAAGCAGGCTACTCCAAGCAGTACTACACCAAGTAATGCCACTTCAAGCAGTACTACACCAACTAATCTCTACTGATGTCACTTGAAGCAGTAATCTCTTCAGTTAACTATAGCTACAAATACTGCAAGGTACTGATGTCACTAATCTCTTCAGTTAACTGTAGCTACAAATACTGCAAGCTACTGCCAATGACCAATTACTAACACCAAGCTACACCAAGTATTGTACGAGTACAGATATTTGGCCCTTTCTCACCGGACTTGTGCCAACTCCTGGTCTTCCAGGTAGCAGCAACAACCACCATTCAGCAT
This sequence comes from Triticum dicoccoides, assembly GCF_002162155.2. NCBI lineage: Eukaryota > Viridiplantae > Streptophyta > Magnoliopsida > Poales > Poaceae > Triticum > Triticum dicoccoides. The sequence goes on along the minus strand of NC_041387.1, from coordinate 536,353,755 downwards.
TCTTATAAACAGATAATTATTTTGATGTTGGTTGTTTTCTTCAGGGGATGGGCCCAGTGGGCTCCACAAACTCGATGTCTACCGTGAAGGTTTTGGCTGTCGGGTGTTATAGTTACCGATTGAATGCAGTTCTTGACATCCTCAAGTGGTTCCCCTATTTGGGAAAGCTCTATGTCACCGTGAGTATTCATCTTAGACTGCTTTGAATGTATGCTTTGGTTGACATACTAGCTTAATAACCAGTCTAGTTAGTAGCAAAGCTCTAATGTATGCCTATATTGTTTTTACCGTTTTGCAGTTTGGCACGCAAAAATTGCCTCATTATGACCGACCACATCCCATGGAATGCCTTCAGACCCATCTAAAGGAAGTGGTGTTGAAGTATTTCAATGGTTATGAGCAACAGATTGACTTTGCCAGGTTCTTTGTTCTGAATGCAAAAGTGCTAAACAAAATTGAATTCCATGCACGTGAGGACCAGTACAACAATGAATTTGTGGATCATCAACACACGTTGCTCCAAGCCAAAAACATAGCTTCTCGAGATTCTCAATTTGAATTCAGGAAAACTCATGGTTCTATTGATTACCATGTCAGCAAGCATATCCACGGATTATTAAGATTCAGTTTCAGGCTTTTGTCAGTTGGTCATAACATTTCAGGCTAGATTTCCTACAGGTTTTAATACAGTGGTCAATAGATAAACATAGCTTGATTCTTCGTTATTGACTCTGATGATCTTGATTGCTTGGACCGACAAGAATTAAACAGAGAGGCGGAGGGTGCACCTTGACCTTGAATTACTCCATGGTTGGCTGGGCATCTCCAAGGAGCGCATGGCGGCAGGGTGTAGGAGACGGAGCACCGGACCAAGCACTCCTCTTCCTCCTCACGGTCATCGGCGATCCCCAACATGCTACGCTGCCTCGCGGGCAGCCCAGGTAGCGGCCACGGCCAAGACGAGGGCGCGCGGGTCAACGGGCCGGGGCTGCTTGTCGACAGCATGTAGCGATCCGAGCTCAGACGGTCAAATCTCTATGCATAAGTGTCATCCCTGGATCGGTAATGCTGACACAGACAGTACTCGAAGGATTTATAACAGAGCACAAACACACACTTATTACATCGAATATCTCAAAAGAGAACTTATTACAATAAATATGGCTTAAGGCCATCTAAATAAGATAACATCGGAAGGCTTGGAAGATAAAGTGAGTCCATTAACTCCAATGGCATAGCTGAGTGCATGACAACGGCCTATCGAACCTTACTCCTCGTCCAAAAAGTCTGCAACATAATATGTTGCAGCCCGAAAACGGGTCAACACATGGAATATGTTGGCAATAACACAATAGAGCAATGAACAGGTAAATGCTATCACTACATGCATATATGTCCGGTGGAGGCTCTATGGTTATATTGTTTTTGCGAAAAGCCAATTTTCCCCTACAACAAAGGAATAAATTTTATTTAACTATCATGGTAGTTGAAACATCATTGAGAAGGTTCCTCCAACTCAATCCCAATTAAAGTAATCATTAACCCAACAAATTAATTTAAAGTCATGAGATATAATAGGATAATCCAAGTACCAGATACTCAAGATGTCCATAACCGGGGACACGGCTAACCATGATTAGTTTGTACACTCTGCAGAGGTTTGCGCACTTTTCCCCACAAGACTCGATCTCCTCCATTGGATTTCTCGCACTACATGGTGTTTGAGAAACGGATGACCGAGACACAGTCTTTCAGAAGCATTAACTCTTTACTCTGGGTGGACAGTTACACCTACTTTCCCTCTACATCTGCTAGCCCACCACTGAAAGAGGTCACACAACATACTCAACTATACCAGAGCCCATAATGGCTTGTGTCTACACACAGAAGTTTCTAGCATGAATAATCTTATGATCCCTTTGAGCTTGGGTGGCGGACTGTAGGATGATCACACGGGTACTTCGGGATATCCTAGGACAACACTGAATTCTCCAGGTGCCCACAAACAATCCACCCAGATGTGTATTAAAGTTGCCACCTTAAGTTGAACCATTAATTAACAATCTCACATCTGTCATGGATACACTCAAACCCAATCCATGGCTATGAGCATAGCATAGCAATATAAGCATAACGTAGAATATTTTTTTTGAGAACTGACGACAGTGAGTAACTCTCACTGCCTTTTATATTAGAAATAAAGGGTTAGGGGGTTAGAGTGTCCAGGACTGTACAATTCACATGGTGGTGTGAGAGAGGGGATTGGAGGGGGGGATTAGCTATACAATCCTACAAACAAAAAATCAAAGCAAGTTGACAATTGAAATAATGCAGGGGCCCTGCTCCTACTTTGATCTATGAACCAACATAGCAAAGTCCTTCTTGAATCTGTTCCTCCAGGAATCAAAGGAAGGCTGAATCCCTCTGAAGTGTTTGTCATTCCTCTCCTTCCAGATCCCCCAAGCAGCAACTGCAAAAACTTCCAAGAACATTGGCCTTGTCCACCTGTTCTTCCCTTCATGCATCATTTTAATCCAGTCAGTGTCATTTGGCCAATGTATTCCCAGCGCAGCCCAGCATCTCTGACTGAAAGGGCAAGTGAAGAATAGATGAACAATGTCTTCCTCCGGCGGCTGGTTACATAGAAGACAGGCATAATTGTCATTATGGATTCTGAAATGTCTTCTCCGAAGCATATTCCTGGTATTCAGTCTGTCAGCCAACAACAACCAGAGGAACACCTTCCACTGCATTGTGCATTTTGTTTTCCAGATCCAGCCAAAGATCTCGTCCGCTTGGACCTGACTAAAACAGTGGGCATAATATTTGGAAGATCGAAAGATCCCCCAAGCAGTTTATCAAGGTGCTCAATGATTTTAGAGTTTATCTTGATGGAACACATGGCATAAACCACCAGGGAAGTGACCACGGAGTTGAGAAGAGTGAGCTTGGATCCATAGTCCAGAAGAGAGGCTGCAGCGGGTATCCGACGCTGAACAGAGGAGACCATTGGCATCAAATCATTCACACTCGGGCGCGTGGTGCCCATGGGCAGGCCCAAATACGTGAACGGCATGCTGCCAATAGAGCAACCAAAGATTGCAGCAATTTCCCCTGCCAGCATTGGATCAGAGTTGATGGGCACTAAAGTTGACTTGTGGAAGTTTATTTTTAGGCCCACCAAGGTCGCATAGTCGACCAGGATGGACTTCAGAACTTGCGCTTGTGAGACACAGGCCGGGAGCACAGCGATCGTGTCGTCCGCATACTGAATAATGGGGTAATTGCTGTCAGAAGTGGGGAGAGGCAGCTGTAGAAGTCCACCCCGAGTGGCATCATTGATTGCTGACTGAAGAAGGTCCGCCGCAAGAACAAAGATCAGTGGGGACAAAGGATCTCCTTGTCGGACCCCACAAAGGCAATCAAATTGTTTCCCAGGGGTTCCATTAAGCAGCACCGAAGAGCTACCCGAGGAGAAGATGCATTTGATCCATCCCAACCACCTCTCATCGAAACCCATGTGTTTCATGATCTCAATCATTGGTTCATGTTGTATAGTATCGAAGGCCTTCGCAAAGTCGAGTTTCAGGATGCAACAAGCTCTTCCCGACGACTGGCATTGATGTATGTATTCAAACGCCTAGGCCAGGCAATCCTGGATCGATCTCCCCTTCAGAAAACCGTATTGGTTCCGATGAATGATCTTGAGCACCAGTTTCTGCAAACGGTTAGCCAACAGTTTAGTTATCAATTTCAGACAACAATTGAGCAGTGTGATGGGTCTGAAATCATTAGCGGTCTCTGGCGACTGGGTTTTTGGGATGAGAGTTATGAACCCCGAGTTCAGGCTCCTGAGATCAATGGCACCCTCATAAAAATAATTGCACAATTTATAGAAGTCGTGTTTGATAATGTGCCAGCACGATTTCAGAAAACACCCGTTGAAGCCATCCGGGCCAGGCGCTCTATCCGAGGGCATTTCTCTAACAACTCTGTCAATCTCTTCGTGTGTGAAAGGCATGGTGAGTTCCTCCAACCCCTCCACCTTTTTAATGATTCTAGACAAGTCAAACTTCATATCAAACTGACCTTTCATGCCCAATCTCTCCCTGTAAGTACTGAACAACTCACTGGCTTTACCAACGTGATCCGAAACTACCATACCATCCTGAAGTTTCAGCGAGGATATGGAGTTTTTGCGATATCGTTCCGAGGCCGCGGAATGAAAAAATTTGGTATTGTCACCTCCGCAATAAAACCATCGGATCGTATATCTCTTTTTCCAATATTCTCGTTTATAGTCAGAAGGGTGATGAGGTGTTTTTTGAGAATTTCTCTGAAGTTTGCTTCCAGCACTGTGAGGGGTCTTTGGTCTTCAATATTGTCAAGTTCCAGGAGAGCCCAGTTGGAGTTAGCAATACACAGATTCAGCCGAGAGATCTTTTGCTCCAACGCTTAAGGGCGTACCTTAGACTTTTGAATTTCTTGCACAAAAGTTGAGCTGAATTCGGTGCAAAACAATGTTTCTCCCAGGTAGATCGGACCAGATAAAAAAAACCAGATGAGAAATCCAGAAGTTTTCAAACCTAAATATCTTACTCTTAGGGAACGAGGATTCAATCGAAATCACACATGGGGTATGATCAGATACTGGTTTGGGAAGGGGACCCACAGTGGTGTTTGGATAATTGGAGGTCCAGTTGGACGAGGTGAAGAACCAGTCAATTTGTTCAAGCAGTGGATCAGACTTTATATTGCTCCACGTGTATTGCCTGCCCTTAATTGGTAACTCAACCAGAGCCTGAGCGCTAATGAAATCATTAAACGTGAGCATATCATTAACATACCCACCTGGCTTGTTGCGATTATCTGGTGCTCTAATATAGTTGAAATCCCCATGGAATAACCAATCCTCATTGTCAGGTATATCCAGAGCAAACAGCCAAGACGTGAAAGTGGATCTGCCTGGTCCAGCGCAAGGTCCATAAACATAACAAGATTCCAGGACTTGCCAGAGTGCACAGAAGTTAACTGAATGCCCAACGCAAAAAATTCAGAGCAAAACACACATCCAGAGAAAACAGAGCTATCCCATAGCACAATAAGACCACCAGAATCCCCTTGGGAGGGCACAACCTCGAACTTATCAAATTTTTTGGGACAGAATAGTTTAACAAAAGCTAGATCAAAAGTAGCACGCTTAGTTTCTTGCAGACAAATAACTGAACAACCACTACTACTGATAGCATTACGCAATGCCAGAAGCTTCTTGTCAGAGTTAATCCCTCGGACATTCCAGCAAAGAACTTTCCACGCCTTAAGATGCATTAGGGCCACCCGTACCATTCTTGTGCACACCTTGCGTAGCAAGCAGCTTGCCTTCACTTAACTGGCTCGGATGAACACCACACATATTAGTCCCAATGGACTGAATAGCGTGGATAGAAGTGGGAGGTGGGAGAGTATGAGATACCTTTTCATTCTTCGAAGCAGTAGAAGAGCCAGTAGTGGAAAGGCCAATAAAAGAAGGATCATTCCTAGGCTTGACCTTGGAAATTGGCAGTCTCTTATCAGAAAGAGGGGGCACCCTGAACCCATCGTATTTTTTTGCGCGCACTGCGACGAAGAAGAACAGTGTCCACATTGGCTGGCTCCTTAAGCATCGTACGCCCGATTGGGGCTGCAGCAAGATCCACGGAAGCAGGGACGTCCACACTCACCGTGGGGACCGTCCGGAAGGTTTCAAGCACAGGCAGTTCAGATGTAAGTTCTTCGAACAAAGCAGACAGAACAGTCACATTACCCATCTGAAAAACTGAACCAAAGATGCGCCCAAAAACATCAGATTCTGGCCGCACGTGGGCGAGCAAAGCCATGCACACACGATCCAGCTGAAGCTGAATACCAGTGAAAGGGTTGATGGGGTAGCATGCAGTTCTAGGTGACTCGGCAGGTAGAATAGCTCTGGTGTAAATCCTCTTTAACATCCCCCCATCCACGAAAGCAAGTTACTGTTAGCAGCAAAGAACATAGCAGAAACAGCGCCTCCGGCTCTGACAAAGGTATGAGCCGCAGAGGGAATACCATTGATGAAATTGTCAGCCAACTCCTCAACAAAAGAAAACTCAGACCACACATCAGACAGATTATCAACCAGATTGTGTTCCTGTGCCACACCATCCATCAGAGACGGCCCACCATACTCAAAATAAGTTCTGAAACTGAACCCTGTGTACGGCGGTGGCACCACTGGCCACGGGCTCCAGCCATTGCCCTGACCTTGATCCCGGGCTTGCTCATTGCAATTCCACGCTACCTCATTAGCTGCTTGTTGTGCCTCCATCTCATTGATTCGAGCTTGCTGCATGATCGTATAGTAAGGCAGAGTGTACGGGTGCGGAGATGCATTCAGGAGAGGCGGAGTATCCTCTGTTCCTTGCAGGCCAGGTACAGTATCTCTGCCATTCAGGACATATACAGGGACAGACCAAGAGCGACCCAAACCCGGCAGCAGTCCAACTTTGGTGACAAGCAGGCTATGAGGAACTTCAACAATATCCTTAATGTGGCATTTGACAAGCACCCTAGCTTTATTCTCGTTTGGTCTTGGCCACGACAGCAATTTGCCAAAACGCGAGACCGCCTTATGAACATAGTGTTCAGTCATGTAATCCATAGGAAAAGCAAGCATCAAAATCCAGACTTCATATTGGAAGGCAGGCATTCTCATGTTAATCCCTTCGTCATGAGGGATTAAAGTGAAGTAAGAATCATCAGTTAATGCATGCGGCCCCTCTCTAATGGCGTCATCTCTACTCTGAACATCAAGAAAAGCAACACAACCCATAGCAATCGGATAAACAAACTCGTCCTCAATATGATATTCCAGATCCTCTCTAATAATCCCAAGGGTTTGAAAATAAACAGGTAATAGGTTCTACCTCAGCAACTACTTCCCAATACCCACAAGTTAATCACATCCTAATCATGCAGTGTTTGAGGATTGTAACTAATGCACAAAAACTGGGTATGAAAAGAGTATGATCAATGTGTTAGTTGCCTTGCTGACGTTCCGCAAAACCTAGAGACTCGTAGTAGCACGCTTCACACTCCAGAAATTCTATCACAAACAAACAATATCATACATAAGCAAACAAGGAAAGATGCATGGGTAAAACTCAAATAAAAAGAATCTAACCAGAAAGTTCAACTGAAGAACTCCGGTTTGCAAAGAGAATCAAATCAAACGGAGCAACGAAACTCAAACAGCGAAAGAAACAAGATCCAGTTACTAATCTGGACTAAAGTCAAATTTTACAGTACCAAAATCTTGTTCAAGTTAGTTAAACAGAAAGAGGACTTCGAGACGAAGATCTAGGTGCTCGAATCGCCTAATTCCGATAAACGAGCGAAAAGATAAACTAGATCGAAAATTAGGGCAGAAATCGCGATCGAAAATAATCGTGGAAAACCCTGGAAAAAGAAAAACTGACAAACATGCTAACGAACGAACGTTCGCTATCTGCGGCTAACGGATGATCGGCATTCGATAAAATGAACGTACGGACGAACGTCCGCAAAATAAATAAACCGACGGAAAAACCGACCGATCTAATAAAGAAACGAATCTAGATTTTCAAAATAAAACCAATCGGTTTAAAAAACTGACGGCTACCTCGGCGTTCGTGACGATGGCGGTGGCTACTCCGGCGGCGGCGGGCGACTCTGGCAGCGGCGGGGCTCCGACGGGTGGCGACGGGCGACGGTGGCAAGCGGCAAGGACGGCGGCAAGCGGATCGAGGCGGGCGGCTAGGGTTTGGGGCGCGGGTGGGCTGTGGTGGAGGGACGGGCTGCAAGGGGTCGCGGGGGCGGCTTATAAGGCCGGCCGGGTCGAAGTCCAGGCCGGACACGGCCCGGTAAGGCGGTAACTTTTAAAAAAAATCCGACGTAGAGAAAAACGAAGAAAAGAAATACTAAACGGACTCCAAAAATCCCGAAATAAATTTTCCCCGTACTCTAAAAATATGCCGGACAAAGTGAACATTTATTTGGGCCTATAATGCAATTTTGAATAACGCGTATTTTTCTAATTCAAATAAAAATGCAATAAAATCTAAATAAAATTTATTTATTTGATTTTAATATTTTTCCTCCAATATTTCATTTATTTTGGAGAAGACATATTATCTCCTCTCGTATATTTTGATATGAAATATTTTCGGAGAGAAAAATTAATTAAAACCAAAGTGATCCTTGTTTCCATATTTGATAAAATTCAAATATGAAAATCGTGAAGTCCCCAACTCTCTTCGTGGGTCCTTGAGTTGCTTAAAATTTTGAGGATCACAAATCGGAAATGTAATAAAATATAATATGCATGAATGACCCATGTATAACATTCCAAATTGAAAATTTGGGATGTTACAAACCTACCCCCTTAAGATGAATCTTGCCCTCGAGATTCAGGTTGGCTAGAAAATAGGTGTGGGTGGTCTTTGCGCAGATCATCCTCTCGTTCCCAAGTGGCTTCATCCTCAGTATGGTGGCTCCACTAAACTTTGCAAAACTTGATAACCTTGCTGCGAGTAACTCGGCTGGCAAACTCGAGAATCTTGATTGGTTTCTCCTCGTAGGTCAAATCACTATCTAACTGTATTGCTTCCAGGGGCACTGTATCTCTCAGAGGAATATTGGCCATCTCAGCATGACACTTCTTCAACTGAGAAATGTGAAACACATCGTGAACTCCTGACAGTCCCTCGGGTAATTCAAACTTGTAGGCAACCTCTCCCATGCGTTCCAAAACATGGTACGGTCCCACAAATCTTGGGGCTAACTTTCCCTTAACTCCAAAACGCTTAACTCCTTGAAGTGGTGACACTCGCAGGTACGCTCTGTCTCCGATTTCATAGACCACCTCTTTGCGTTTTGAATCTGCATGACTCTTCTGCCTGGACTGAGCTACCTTAAGTCTATCTCGAATCAGCTTAACCTTCTCTTCTGACTCTTTGATCAAATCTGGTCCAAACAACTGATGGTCTCCAACTTCATCCCACATCAATGGTGTTCTACACCTTCTTCCATAAAGGGCTTCGAACGGTGCCATCTTCAAACTGGCCTGGTAGCTATTGTTGTACGAGAACTCTGCGTAGGGAAAATTGTCATCCCAACTAGATCCAGAATCTGATTGACTCTCTCTGTCTGTCCATCTGTCTGCGGATGAAAGGTCGTACTGAACTCTAGCCTCGTACCCAAAGTCTGGTGCAACTGATGCCAAAACTTTGAAGTAAACTGCGTTCCTCTGTCTGATACGATGGTCCTCGAAACTCCATGTAGACATACGATCCTGGTCATATATATCTTGGCCAACTTCGCACTTGTATAGGTGGTCTTCACTGGGATAAAGTGAGCCACTTTAGTCAAGCGATCAACTACTACCCAGATAGAATCATATCCCGATCGGGTCCTCGGCAATCCGGTGATAAAATCCATGCCAAGCTTATCCCACTTCCATTCGGGTATCGGCATAGGCTGCAGTAATCCTGCTAGCTTCTGATGCTCTGCCTTCACTCTCTGACATACATCACATATGGCTACATACTCGGCAATGTCCCTCTTCATACCAGTCCACCATAAACGCTCCTTCAAATCCAAATACATCTTGGTGTTTCCGAGGTGAATTGAGTATGGTGAGTCATGAGCCTCCTGAAGTATCAACTTCCTGATCTCTGCATTATTGGGCACATAAACGCGGTCCTCAAACCATAAGGTGTCGTGCTCATCCTCACGAAAACCTTTGGCTTTTCCTTCGCCCATTCTCTCCTTTATCTCGGCAATCTCCTTATCATCCTTATGAGCTTCCCGAATCTTTCCCAACAATGTAGACTGAACTTCCATTGCTGCAACAAAACCTCTAGGAACAATCTCCAAATGAAGTTCCCTGAGATCCTCGGCTAACTCCTTTGGCATCCCTCCACTTACGAGGGTATTAACATAACTCTTACGGCTCAAGGCATCTGCTACGACATTGGCCTTTCCTGGATGATAATGCAGCTTCATGTCATAATCCTTTATCAGCTCTAACCATCTCCTCTGCCTAAGGTTCAACTCCTTCTGAGTAAAAATGTACTTCAAACTCTTGTGATCCATGTACACATCACAACGGTTTCCAATCAAAAAATGTCTCCAAGTCTTGAGTGCATGCACCAGGCTGCTAACTCCAAATCATGCATGGCATAATTCAACTCATGCGGTCGAAGCTGTCGTGAGGCATACGAGACAACTCTTCCGTCTTGCATAAGTACACCTCCAAGTCCTAAGCGTGAAGCATCGCAATACACCTGGAAGTCCTTGCGTATATCTGGCAGAATTAGCACTGGGGATGTAGTCAAACATTTCTTCAACTCCTGAAAACTGGCCTAACATTCTTCCGTCCATTTGAACTTGGTGTCTTTCTTCAACAACTCTGTCATGGGCTTCGCAATCTTGGAAAAAATTTCAATGAATCTCCGGTAATATCCTGCGAGTCCAAGAAAACTGCGGATCTCGCTAATTGAAGTGGGTGCCAACCACTCAGTGACTGACTGAACCTTGGTGGGATCCACTTCTATACCTTCTCCTGATATAACATGTCCAAGAAATCCAACTTCCTTCAACCAAAACTCACATTTGCTGAACTTGGCATATAACTGATGTTCCCTGAGCTTCTCGAGAACTAAACACAAATGCTCCTTATGTTCCTCTTCATTCTTCGAGTATACCAAGATATCATCTATAAACACCACGACAAACTTATCCAAGAACTCCATGAACACCTTGTTCATCATACTCATGAAATAGGCAGGGGCGTTAGTTAGTCCAAATGACATAATCGTATACTCATATAACCCGTACCTTGTGGTGAAATCTGTCTTGGGTATATCCTTTTCTCGGATCTTCAGTTGGTGATATCCTGATCGCAAATCGATCTTCGAAAATACTTTAGCTCCTTGCAATTGGTCAAACAAATCATTGATCATCGGCAGTGGGTACTTATTCTTGATCGTTACTTCATTCAATGCACGATAATCAACAACCATTCTTAACGATCCATCCTTCTTCTCAACCAAGAGCACTAGGGCTCCCCATGGTGATGAACTTCGTTGAATTTAACCTTTCTCCAATAACTCCTTAATCTGCTTTTTGATCTCTTCTAGATCATTTGCGGGCATCCGGTATGGTCTCTTCGATATTGGTCTGGTGCCTGGCAATAGTTCTATCAAAAACTCGATGTCTCGATCTGGCGGCATGCCTGGTAACTCCTCTGGAAATACATCTGGGTAATCCTTCACTACAGGCACTTCCTCCTGAACAACTCCTGTGAGAGAATTTACTTGGCCCCTCCTAGGCACATGCCTAGATACATACTTGATCCCTTTTCCCTCCGGGGTAGTGAGCAAAATCGACTTACTGGCGCAATCGATGTTTCCCCCATACATCGATAGCCAATCCATGCCTAGTATCACATCCAATCCTTGTGACTCCAAAATTATCAGGTCTGAGGGAAAAACATGGCTCCCAATGGTCAATGGCATCTGAAAACATCCTTGACTTGCCATATACTCCGCTCCTGGCGAACTTACTAACATGGGTGTCCTAAGTACCTTAGTGGGCAACTTATACTTATCCACGAATCCCCTTGATATATATGAATGAGATGCACCGGTATCAAAAGAACGATTGCAGTAAAAGACTTAACCAAAAACTTACCGATAACTGCATCAAGCTGCTCCTCAACCTCCTCCACGTTCACGTGGTTCACTTGTCCCCTGTTGAAAGGGTTGGGCTTCTTCCCAGCGCTTCCATTGCCATTCCCATTCTTCGCTTCGGGGCACTCAGTGGCATAGTGTCCAGTCTTCCCGCACTTAGAAACAAGTAATGTGACTTAGGTCCTTCTTGGCGGGTGTGGCTGGATTAGAGCGGTTCTGATTGCTGCTTGCTCCATTCCCATTCCCATTCTTGTGGCCATTGTGGTTATGAGAACTTCATCCATTGTGAGCGTGGCCTCCATGGTTATGGGTAAATCCTCCCGGGTTCGGGGTAAAACGAGGCTTCTGCTGAGCTCCTGAATTATACTTTCCTTGTCCGTACTTCCTTTTGCGGCTCTCAATCTCTGTTGCTTCCCTTCAATCATAAGAGCCTTATCTACCAACTCCTAGTAGTTGTTGAATGTTTCTACCATCAACTGCATGCTCATCTCATCATTCAGCCCTTCCATAAACTTCTCTTGCTTTGCGGCATCTGTGGCCACATCATCAGGGGCATAGCGAGATAACTTGCTAAACTCATCCACGTACTGGGCTACAGTACGGTTCCCCTGGCGTAAGTTGTGAAACTCATGCTTCTTCATGCTCATAGCTCCAGTTGAGACGTGTGCTGTGCGGAACGCTTGTTGAAATTGCTCCCATGTGACATTGGCTATAGGGAAAGTGGCTGTGTAATTCTCCCACCATGAGGCTGCTGGTCCATCCAAGTGGTGTGCGGCAAAACGCACCTTCTCAGCATCTGTGCAACCTGCGGTGGTCAACTCCCTTTCAATCCTGCGTAGCCAATCATCAGCAACTATCGGCTCGGTGCTACTGGAAAACACCGGTGGCTGCAACCTCAGAAAACGGGCTAAGTTGTCAACTGGAGGTGGTGGTGGCGGTGGGTTGTTGTTGTTGTTGTTGTTGTTGTGGCCTTGGTTCTGAACTAACAACTACATCAGGGCATTCTGCTGCTAGATCAACTGAGTGAGCTCCGGTGGGAAGGCAAATCCGGTATCACGTCTCAGAGGCATCTGATGGGTTTAGAGGGAAGAGATTTAGAATAGAATGAGGTCTAGTGGGAAAAGCACTGTCACATCCCTAGAATGTTGGTTGTAATCAGTTACATGAGTGAGCATCTTGCATCATGTCTATTTTCTGAAAGTTGAATTGAGGTTAGTTGAAACCCTCAGAAACAAGTTCAGAAATAATCAACATTAAAATCTCATCAAAGATGCCCAAGAAAATGTTCCTGTTAAACCTTGACAAATATTGGCAAGAATAAAATTCAAACCAATATTTTTGGAGGCTTAAAAATAATTATTTTGGGCCTTTGAGTTAAATCATAATGTATTTGAATTGGCTTTATTTCTATTATAAAATAAATACATGTCCAATAATTTTGGAAATTATTGTGGGGCTCTGGAATAATACCACTAGTCCATATACAATAATTTACAGAACTAAATAAATTGGTTTAGTATTCCTACTAAATCAAAAACAGACAACAGATAAAACAAAAAAACAGAAAGAAAGGAAAAGGAGAGTACGTGAGCCACTTACCTGGCCTGCGCTATGCAGCCCACCACTGCTGCAGGCCCAGCCCACCAGGGGCAGCACTGTCTTCTTCCTCCTGCCAGGAGGAGAAGCAGCTGCATGCCCGGCACACAACCGAGCCGCGCCAGCCCCTGCTTGCCACCTCACGGTGACTCGGTGCTTCCAACCGCGCCACGGAGATTCCCTCGTTTCCCTTTGCCTCTCTCCTCTCTCACATCCCCCTCTGACCCTCTCTCTCGCACACCCGAGCGCCACCTTCGCTGCCGCTCGACGCTGCCGTGCCCTGAGCCACCCCCTCATCTCCCCGACGCATCCACCGGCTCCGCTGCGTCGCCCTGAAGCTCTCCGCCAACAAATATGATGCCGGAAGCCCCGTATCGTTGTCCCCGACCTCGTCTTGAAGCTCCGGCTGCCGGCGATCGCCGTCATCGTTCCGGCCACACCAGATCTTCCCCGAGCCGCTGACGACGCCCTCAAGATCGCTGTGAGCTCCGCCGCCTTTCCCCCTCCTCCCTGAGCTCGTTCCCGTCCTCTAGACGCATCTTCCACCGAAGCCGTGAGCTCCTCGCCGCCGGCGATGACGCAGACACGGCCATGGGCACTGCAGCCCGTGTCTGAGCACACCAGTGTGCTCAGCGCATCTCCGCGAACCCGTAGCCACCAACAGCTCCCCCTCCCATGCTCTCTAGCCCCGAACCCATCTGCTCCCGAACTCCGGCCGCCGTCTCGCTTGCCACCGCCGATGCTACAGCTCACCCCAGCTCCTTTTGCTTGCTCCTTTGGATGCGCACGAACCCGAGGAACCCGTAGGAGCAAACGGCGAGGCAAATGGTTGCCTGTAGCTCGATCCTAATGAACATCCGTCGTCGGATGTGCTCGCCGGCGTTCAACTCCGGTGAGATGACGTGGCGTCATTAGCTTGAGGCTAATTACCGCATTAATCTCGCCTTGTGCCGCTGACAGACAGGCCCCACCCCCCTAATTAACCACGGGGTTAAGTTTTAACCTAACCACAGTGGACCCCACACGTCATTTGACCAGCTGATGTGGCCCTTGACCGGCCCCACCGTCAGTGACCAAGGCCAGCACTGTGACACTGACCAATGGGACCACTGGTCAGGTTTGACCTGGCTAACGTCTGTTGACCTGCTGATGTCACTCAGGCATCATGCTGACGCAGTAAATGATTTTCTAGATTTAAAATAATCCAGGAAATTCCAGAAAATAGTTAAAACTTCTAAAAATCATAGAAATTAATCTATAACTCAGAATGAAATAAGTTATATATGAAAAAATTATCAGAAAAATCCAATCTATCCATCTGTACTGGTTTCATGCATGTTTAAACAACTTAACCTCACTGTTTAGTTCAAAACATGACAATGCACTATTTGAATTCATAGTTTGAATTTGAATTCGAACCTTGAGTTCAAATCAACCCAAACCCTTTTGTTACTAGCTGCATTAGCTCAAATCACAACATATTGCCATGTCATGATCATGCATCATATTGTGCATTGCATTGATTATGTTTCTTCTCTGTTTGCCGGTGGTTGTTCCCTCTCGATAGACGTGTTTCGACAATGAGTTTGATGACACCGATGAAGAGCTATTACTATCTTTAGAAGTGCCAGGCAAGCAAAACCCCCTTGTTCATTCTGATACAATCCCACTCTCTCGCTTCTGCTCTCTTTTACTGCATTAGGACAACAACGACTCAACTGTTACATGCTGCAGTAGTTGAACCCCTTTCCTCTGCATGACCTGTCATTGCCACAGTAAATAGATGAAACCCACTAGCATGAGTAGGAGTTGTTTGAGCTCTGATGTGCCTACTCATTCACGCTTGTTTGTCATGCCTACTACTGCTTAGAGTTGAGTCAGCTCTGATTCATCGGGGATGAATTGGAATGGTGATGAACATGTCCTACTGTGTGTGAACTAAGTGTGTGAACACGATTTGGTAAAGGTAGCGGTGAGAGGCCATGTAGGAGTACATGGTGGGTTGTCTCATTGAAACTGTCCTCAGGAACCGAGTTCTGTGTTTGTGATCCATGAACAGCTACTACCACACATTGGGATCCTTAATTGACTCTCTTGACTTATTAATCGCCTTGATCTCTGTCCAGGAGTTGCAACTAGTTTTTGGTGTTTGTAGGATATGTGTTGGAGGTCGTGCGTAGCGCTGACCCTAGGGGTGGGCTATGATGCGGTAGATACACCATGGCCTGGTGTACCGGGAGCCCGTTTGGTGTCTCGGGAACCCTGCACACATCGTTTGGGGCTGTGAGCAAAACCCCGGCCGGATCTCCTCGCAGATGGAACCCGAATAGGCGATAAACCTGGACTAGAGACTTGTGTGGTTAGTCAGGTCATGGCTGACTCCCTCGCCAGGCTTCCGCTTGAAGGTCCGAGATACACGACGTGTACATGGTGGTAAGTGGCGAGAGCGTGTGTGAAGAAGTACACCCCTGTAGGGTTATAAATGATCTATTCGAATAGCCGTGTCCACGGTAAAGGACTTCTGGGTTGCCTATACAGTTCATAGACAAGTGAAAGTGGATACTCTAAAATGTGCAAGATAAGCGTGAGTGCTATGGATGGCGTTCTCATAGGGAGACTGTTGGGGAACGTAGCAGAAATTCAAAATTTTCCTACGTGTCACCAAGATCTATCTATGGAGAGACCAGCAACGAGTAGAAAGAGAGTGCATCTACATACCCTTGTAGATCGCTAAGCGGAAGCGTTCAAGTGAACGGGGTTGATGGAGTCGTACTCGTCGTGATTCAAATCACCGATGATCCTAGTGCCGAACGGACGGCACCTCCGCGTTCAACACACGTACAGCCCGGTGACGTCTCCCACGCCTTGATCCAGCAAGGAGAGAGAGAGAGGTTGAGGAAGACTCCATCCAATAGCAGCACAACGGCGTGGTGGTGGTGGAGGAGCGTGGCAATCCAGCAGGGCTTCGCCAAGCACCATGGGAGAGGAGGAGTAGGAAGAGAGGTAGGGCTGTGCCAGAACTTCGTGTATAGCTCCCATGCGCCTCCCCACTATATATAGGGGTGGAGGGGCTGGTTTCTTGCCCTCCAAGTCCATTGGGGCGTTGGCCAAGGTGGGAGGAAAGAAATCTCATTATTTCCTTCCCCACCGATTGTTATCCCCCCTTTTTAGGGATCTTGATCTTATCCCTTCGGGATATGATCTTATTCCTTCTAAGGGGGGATCTTGGTGCGCCTTGACCAGGGGTGTGGGGCCTTGCCCCCACTACCCACGTCCATGTGGGTCCCCCATGCAGGTGGGCCCCACTCCGGAACCTTCTAGAACCTTCCCGGTACAATACCGAAAAATCCCGAACATTTTCCGGTGGCCAAAATAGGACTTCCCATATATAAATCTTTACCTCCGGACCATTCCGGAACTCCTCGTGACGTCCGGGATCTCATCCGGGACTCCGAACAACATTCGGTAACCACATACAAACTTCCTTTATAACCCTAGCGTCATCGAACCTTAAGTGTGTAGACCCTACGGGTTCGGGAGACATGTAGACATGACCGAGACGTTCTCCGGTCAATAACCAACAGTGGGATCTGGATACCCATGATGGCTCCCACATGTTCCACGATGATCTCATCGGATGAACCATGATGTCAAGGACTTAATCAATCCCGTATTCAATTCCCTTTGTCTATCGGTATGTTACTTGCCCGAGATTCGATCGTCGGTATCCAATACCTTGTTCAATCTCGTTCCCGCTAAGTCACTTTACTCGTTCCGTAACACATCATCCCGTGATCAACTCCTTGGTCACATTGCGCATATGATGATGTCCTACCGAGTGGGCCCAGAGATACCTCTCCGTTTACACGGAGTGACAAATCCCAGTCTCGATCCGCATAAAACAATAGATACTTTCGGAGATACCTGTAGTGCACCTTTATAGTCACCCAGTTACGTTGTGACGTTTGATACACCCAAAGCACTCGTACGGTATCCAGGAGTTACACGCTCTCATGGTCGAAGGAAGAGATACTTGACATTGGCAAAGCTCTAGCAAATGAACTACACGATCTTTTGTGCTAGTCTTAGGATTGGGTCTTGTCCATCACATCATTCTCCTAATGATGTGATCCCGTTATCAACGACATCCAATGTCCATAGCCAGGAAACCATGACTATCTGTTGATCACAACGAGCTAGTCAACTAGAGGCTCACTAGGGACATATTGTGGTCTATGTATTCACACGTGTATTACGATTTCCGGATAATACAGTTATAGCATGAATAAAAGACAATTATCATGAACAAGGAAATATAATAATAATACTTCTATTATTGCCTCTAGGGCATATTTCCAACAGTCTCCCACTTGCACTAGAGTCAATAATCTAGTTCACATCGCCATGTGATTAACACTCACAGGTCACATCGCCATGTGACTCATACCCAAGAGTTTACTAGAGTCAGTAGTCTAGTTCACATCACTATGTGATTAACACTCAATGAGTTTTATGTTTGATCATGTTGCTTGTGAGAGAGGTTTTAGTCAACGGGTCTGAACCTTTCAGATCCGTGTGTGCTTTACAAATCTCTATGTCATCTCCTAGATGCAGCTACCACGCTCTATTTGGAGCTATTACAAACAACTGTTCTACTTGGAGCTATTCTAAATTATTGCTCCATTATATGTATCTGGTCTCTCTACTCAGAGCTATCCGGATAGGTGTCAAGCTTGCATCATCGTAACCTTTACGACGAACTCTTTTACCACCTCCATAATCGGGAAAATTCCTTAGTCCACTAGTTACTAAGGATAACTTTGACCGCTGTCCTGTGAGCCATTCTTGGATCACTCTTGTACCCCTTGACTGACTCATGGCAAGGCACACTTCAGGTGCGGTACACAGCATAGCATACTAAAGATCCTATGTCTTAAGCATAGGGGACGACCTTCGTCCTTTCTCTCTATTCTGCCGTGGTCGAGCTTTAAGTCTTAACTTCGTACCTTACAACTCAGGCAAGAACTCCTTCTTTGACTGGTCCATCTTGAACACCTTCAAGATCATGTCAAGGTATGTGCTCATTTGAAAGTATTATTAAGCATTTTGATCTATCCTTATAGATCTTGATGCTCAATGTTCAAGTAGCTTAATCCAGGCTTTCCATTGAAAAACACTTTCAAAATAACCCTATATGCTTTCCAGAAATTCTACGTCATTTCTGATCAACAATATGTCAACAACATATACTCATCAGAAATTCTATAGTGCTCCCACTCACTTCTTTGGAAATACAAGTTTCTCATAAACTTTGTACAAACCCAAAATTTTTGATCATCATCAAAGCATACATTCCAACTCCAAGATGCTCACTCCAGTCCTTAGAAGGATTGCTGGAGCTTTGCATACTTATTAGCATCTTTCGGGATTGACAAAACCTTCCGGTTGTATCACATACAACCTTTCCTCATTAAAATCGTCGAGGAAACAATGTTTTGACATCCTATCTGCAAGATTTCATAAATAATGCAGTAATCGCTAATATAATTCCAACAGACTCTTAGCATCGCTACGAGTGAGAAAATCTCATCGTAGTCAACTCCTTGAACTTGTCGGAAAACATCTTAACGACAAGTCGAGCTTTCTTAATGGTGAAATTTACCATCATTGTCCGTCTTCCTTTTGAAATCCATCTGTACTCATTAGCCTTACGACCATCGAGCCGTTCTGCCAAAGTCTACACTTTGTTTTCATACATGGATCCTCTCTCGGATTTTATGGCCTCAAGCCATTTATCGGAATCCGGGCCCACCATCGCTTCTCCATAGCTCGTAGGTTCATTGTTGTCTAGCAACATGACCTTCAAGACAGGATTACGTACCACTCTGAATTAGTACGCATCCTTGTCATCCTACGAGGTTTGGGAGTGACTTGATCCGAAGTTTCATGATCAATATCATAAGCTTCCACTTCAATTGGTGTAGGTGCCACAGGAACAACTCCCTGTGCCCTGTCACACACTAGTTGAAGAGACGGTTCAATAACCTCATCAAGTCTCCACCATCCTCCCACTCAATTCTTTTGAGAGAAACTTTTCCTCGAGAAAGGACCCGATTCTAGAAACAATCCATATTGCTTTCGGATCTGAATTAGGAGGTATACCCAACTGTTTTGGGTTTCCTATGAAGATGCATTTTATCCGCTTTGGGTTCGAGCTTATCAACCTGAAACTTTTTCATATAAGCGTCGCAGCCCCAAACTTTTAAGAAATGACAACTTAGGTTTCTCTAAACCATAATTCATACGGTGTCATCTCATCAGAATTACGTGGTGCCCTATTTAAAGTGAATGTGGTTGTCTCTAATGCCTAACCCATGAACGATAGTGGTAATTCGATAAGAGACATCATGGTACGCACCATATCCAATAGGGTGCAACTATGATGTTCGGACACACCATCACATTATGGTGTTCCAGGCGGTATTAATTGCGAAACAATTTCCACAATGTCTTAATTGTGTGCCAAAACTCGTAACTCAGATATTCATCTCTATGATCATATCATAGACATTTTATCCTCTTGTCACAATGATCTGCTACTGCACTCTGAAATTACTTGAACCATTCAATAATTCAGACTTGTGTTTCATCAAGTAAATATACTCAACATTTACTCGAATCATCTGTGAAGTAAGAACATAATGATATTCACTGCATGCCTCAGCACTCATTCGACTGCACACATCAAAATGTGTTACTTCCAACAAGTTGCTATCTTGTTCCATCTTACTGAAAATGAGGCTTTTCAATCATCTTGCCCATGTGGTATGATTTGCATATCTCAAGTGATTCAAAATCAAGTGAGTCCGAACGATCCATTTGCATGGAGTTTCTTCATGCATATACACCAATAGACATGGTTCGCATGTCTCAAACTTTTCAAAAACGAGTGAGTCCAAAGATCCATCAACATGGAGCTTCTTCATGCGTTTTATACCATTATGACTTACATGGCAGTGCCACAAGTAAGTGGTACTATCATTACTATCTTATATCTTTTGGCATGAAAATGTGTATCACTACGACCGAGATTCAATAAACCATTCCTTTAGGTGCAAGACAATTGAAGGTATTATTCAAAAATAGAGTAACCATTATTCTCCTTAAATGAATAACAGTATTGCGATAGACATAATCCAATCATGTCTATGCTCAACACAAACACCAATCTCGGTGGTAGAGGGAGCGTGCGATGCTTGATCATATCAACCTTGGAAACACTTCCAACATATATCGTCAGCTCACCTTTAGCTAGTCTCCGTTTATTCCATAGCTTTTATTTCGAGTTACTAACACTTAGCAACCGAACCGGTATCCAATACCCTGGTGCTACTAGGAGTACTAGTAAAGTACACATTAACATAATGTATATCCAATATACTTCTATCGACCTTGCCAGCCTTCTCATCTACCAAGTATCTAGGGTAATGCTGCTCCAGTGGTTGTTCCCCTTATTACAGAAGCACTTAGTCTCGGGTTTGGGTTCAACCTTGGGTTTCTTCACTAGAGCAGCAGCTGAATTGCCGTTTCATGAAGTATCCCTTTGTTCCCTTGCCCTTCTTGAAACTAGTGGTTTCACCAACCATCAACAATTGATGCTCCTTCTTGATTTCTACTTTCGCGGTGTCAAACATCATGAATATTTGAAGGATCATCATATCTATCCCTGATATGTTATAGTTAATCACGAAGCTCTAGCAGCTTGGTGGCAATGACTTTGGGGAAACATCACTATCTCATCTGGAGGATCAACTCCCACTCGATTCAAGTGATTGTTGTGCTCAGACAATCTGAGCACAAGCTCAACGATTGAGCTTTTCTCCCTTAGTTTGCAGGCTAAGAAAATCGTCGGAGGTCTTATACCTCTTGACGTGGGCACGAGCCTGAAATCCCAATTTCAGCCCTCGAAACATCTCATATGTTCCGCGACGTTTCGAAAACGTCTTTGGTGCCTCTACTTAAACCATTTAATTGAACTATCACGTAGTTATCAAAACGTGTATGTCCGATGTTCGCAACATCGACAAACGACGTTGGGGTTCAGCACACTGAGTGGTGCATTAAGGACATAAGCTTTCTACTGATCGCATAATCGCTACTATCAACTTTCAACTATATTTTCTCTAGGAACATATCTAAACAGTGGAACTAAAGCGCGAGCTTACGACATAATTTGCAAAAGGTCTTTTGACTATGTTCGGGATAATTAAGTTCATCTTATGAACTCCCACTTAGATAGACATCCCTCTGGTCATCTAAGTGATCACATGATCCGAGTCAACTAGGCCGTGTCCGATCATCAAGTGAGACGGACTAGTCATCATCGGTGAACATCTTCATGTTGATCGTATCTACCATACGACTCATGCTCGACCTTTTGGTCTCCGTGTTCCGAGGCCATGTCTGCACATGCTAGGCTCGTCAAGTTAACCCTAAGTGTTTTCGCTGTCTAAAACTGTCTTACACCCGTTGTATGTGAACGTAAGAATCCATCACACCCGATCATCACGTGGTGCTTAGAAGCGACGAACTGTAGCAACGGTGCACAGTTAGGGGAGAACACTTCTTGAAATTTTGTAAGGGATCATCTTATTTACTACCGTCGTCCTAAGCAAACAAGATGCATAAACATGATAAACATCACATGCAATCAAATAGTGACATGATATGGCCAATATCATTTTGCTCCTTTTGATCTTCATCTTCGGGGCTCCATGATCATCATCGTCACCGGCACGACACCATGATCTCCATCATCATGATCTCCATCATCGTGTCTTCATGAAGTTGTCACGCCAACGACTACTTCTACTTCTATGACTAACGCGTTTAGCAATAAAGTAAAGTAGTTTACATGGCGTTCTTCAATGACATGCAGGTCATACAATAAATAAAGACAACTCCTATGGCTCCTGCCGGTTGTCATACTCATCGACATGCAAGTCGTGAATCCTATTACAAGAACATGATCAATCTCATATATCACATATCATTCATCACATTCTTCTTGGCCATATCACATCACATAGCATACCCTGCAAAAACAAGTTAGACGTCCTCTAATTGTTGTTGCATGTTTTACGTGGCTGCTATGGGTTTCTAGCAAGAACGTTTCTTACCTACGCAAGACCACAACGTGATATGCCAATTGCTATTTACCCTTCATAAGGACCCTTTTCATCGAATCCGTTCCGACTAAAGTGGGAGAGACTGGCACCCGCTAGCCACCTTATGCACCAAGTGCATGTCAATCGGTGGAACCTGTCTCACGTAAGAGTACGTGTAAGGTCGGTCCGGGCCGCTTCATCCCACAATACCGTCGAAACAAGATTGGACTAGTAACGGTAAGCATATTGAACAACATCAACACCCACAACTACTTTGTGTTCTACTCGTGCAAAGAATCTACGCAATAGACCTAGCTCATGATGCCACTGTTGGGGAACGTAGCAGAAATTCAAAATTTTCCTACGTGTCACCAAGATCTATCTATGGAGAGATCAGCAACGAGTAGAAAGAGAGTGCATCTACATACCCTTGTAGATCGCTAAGCGGAAGCGTTCAAGTGAACGGGGTTGATGGAGTCGTACTCGTCGTGATTCATATCACCGATGATCCTAGTGCCGAACGGACGACACCTCCGCGTTCAACACACGTACAGCCCGGTGACGTCTCCCACGCCTTGATCCAGCAAGGAGAGAGGGAGAGGTTGAGGAAGACTCCATCCAACAGCAGCACAACGGCGTGGTGGTGGTGGAGGAGCGTGGCAATCCAGCAGGGCTTCGCCAAGCACCATGGGAGAGGAGGAGTAGGAAGAGAGGTAGGGCTGTGCCAGAACTTCGTGTATAGCTCCCATGCGCCTCCCCACTATATATAGGGGTGGAGGGGCTGGTTTCTTGCCCTCCAAGTCCATTGGGGCGTTGGCCAAGGTGGGAGGAAAGAAATCTCATTATTTCCTTCCCCACCGATTGTTATCCCCCCTTTTTAGGGATCTTGATCTTATCCCTTCGGGATATGATCTTATTCCTTCTAAGGGGGGACCTTGGTGCGCCTTGACCAGGGGTGTGGGGCCTTGCCCCCACTACCCACGTCCATGTGGGTCCCCCCATGCAGGTGGGCCCCACTCCGGAACCTTCTAGAACCTTCCCGGTACAATACCGAAAAATCCCGAACATTTTCCGGTGGCCAAAATAGGACTTCCCATATATAAATCTTTACCTCCGGACCATTCCGGAACTCCTCGTGACGTCCGGGATCTCATCCGGGACTCCGAATAACATTCGGTAACCACATACAAACTTCCTTTATAACCCTAGCGTCATCGAACCTTAAGTGTGTAGACCCTACGGGTTCGGGAGACATGTAGACATGACCGAGACGTTCTCCGGTCAATAACCAACAGCGGGATCTGGATACCCATGATGGCTCCCACATGTTCCACGATGATCTCATCGGATGAACCACGATGTCAAGGACTTAATCAATCCCGTATTCAATTCCCTTTGTCTATCGGTATGTTACTTGCCCGCGATTCGATCGTCGGTATCCAATACCTTGTTCAATCTCGTTACCGGCAAGTCACTTTACTCGTTCCGTAACACATCATCCCGTGATCAACTCCTTGGTCACATTGCGCATATGATGATGTCCTACCGAGTGGGCCCAGAGATACCTCTCCGTTTACACGGAGTGACAAATCCCAGTCTCGATCCGCATAAAACAATAGATACTTTCGGAGATACCTGTAGTGCACCTTTATAGTCACCCACTTACGTTGTGACGTTTGATACACCCAAAGCACTCCTACGGTATCCAGGAGTTACACGCTCTCATGGTCGAAGGAAGAGATACTTGACATTGGCAAAGCTCTAGCAAATGAACTACACGATCTTTTGTGCTAGTCTTAGGATTGGGTCTTGTCCATCACATCATTCTCCTAATGATGTGATCCCGTTATCAACGACATCCAATGTCCATAGCCAGGAAACCATGACTATCTGTTGATCACAACGAGCTAGTCAACTAGAGGCTCACTAGGGACATATTGTGGTCTATGTATTCACACGTGTATTACGATTTCCGGATAATACAGTTATAGCATGAATAAAAGACAATTATCATGAACAAGGAAATATAATAATAATACTTTTATTATTGCCTCTAGGGCATATTTCCAACAGAGACAGGAGCGGATCCATAGTGGTGTATGGATATGGTGAATATGTGGACTCATGTGCGCCTCCTCAAAAGAGTTATTTGGAATCATAGTTCAGGATAGCCACCGAGTCAAAGCTGGCTTGCTGCAGTCAAACTCCACCACCCCTTTATTGATACCGATGCATATGTAGCTAGTTCTGATGTAAGTCTTGCTGGGTACATTTG
The DNA here is from genome assembly GCF_002162155.2 of Triticum dicoccoides. Lineage (NCBI taxonomy): Eukaryota > Viridiplantae > Streptophyta > Magnoliopsida > Poales > Poaceae > Triticum > Triticum dicoccoides. The sequence continues at coordinate 536,328,970 of NC_041387.1, read as the reverse complement.
TACTCACGTTTTCTTATTTTATGTTTTATCAGAGAGACTTTAGTCTCACTAGTAGTTCCGCGTGGACTTAGACGTTTAGCTTGTTACCTCAGCTACGATCTTGTGCCCTCGGTAGGGTCTTATAGATAGTCAGGCTTCTCAGTCTTTTCATTTGTAGTTGTCTGTACTCAGACAAGTTAAGCTTCCGCATGTGCTTGTTGCTTGTTTGCTCTATATGTTGGGTCATGAGACCATGATTATAATACTTGGCTCCTCGGAGCCTAATGAATAAATACTTGAGTCGTAGAGTTATGCTGTGATGCCATGTTGTATTTACACATATCGAGCATATTGTGTGTATGATTGAAATGCTTGGTATGTGTGGGATCTGACAACCTAGTTGTTTATCCTTGGTAGCCTCTTATGGGGAAATGTAGTCTTGTGCTTCCATGAGTCATAGTAGTCTGCTACAACCCGGTTCACCGGAGTCCTGCTAGCCTAGCACTACTGCTCCGGAACACTTGACTGGCCGGCATGTGATTCACTTCGTCCATGTGTCTATCCCTTCGGGGAAATGTCACGCGGTGACATCCGGAGTCCTGCCTAGCCTGCTACAGCCCGGTTCACCAGAGTCCTGTTAGCCCAGTGCTACAGCCCGGATTCGCACGCTGCTGACCTACATGTTCGATGTTGATTCATGTATGCCTGTCCCCGTAAGTTAGTGCCACTTTGGGTTCACGACTAGTCATGTCGGCCCGGGTTCTCTGTCATATGGATGCTAGCGACACTATCATATACGTGAGCCAAAAGGCGCAAACTGTCTTGGGCCATGGTAAGGCGACACCCGTGGGAATACCATGCGTGAGGCTGCAAAGTGATATGAGGTGTTACAGGCTAGATCGATGTGACTTGGAATCGGGGTCCTGACAGCTTTGGTATCAGATTCTGACTGCCAGTAGGATTACCAAGCCAAACTGGTCGAAGTTGAGTCTAGAAATGCTTTAGTTATATAAGGGAATTGATTGTGGAAGGGAACGTAAGGCTCTTTTTACTTCTTATACCCTATGCCCTTCTGATCTGAGTCACCCTCTTATTTTCTGTGGGGATTAAGAACTAGGCTTTCTCATCTTCTATCAGGATCACGTGTTACTAATCTGTAGACTTATATGATTGTTGGTTTCAAGCCCGAGTTCTGTGTGTTGATAGTTGATCTCAGAACTTTGATATTGTGATGTTAAGTGGTTATGCCACCATTTTGCAGGATGTCTCAAATCATTTTGAGCATTTACAGCCGGTATGCTGTCCGAGTCATCCCAGGTTTCTAAATAGTCTGATGCATTTGCAAATCCCTTCTTTCCGTTCCCGATGTCCCTTTGGGCCAGTTCAACCACACTAATCGGTGAGTTGAGGTACTCTACTGCCTCGACATATATGTTGGAGCTATTATTATGACCCTAGGTGTCTTAGGGAGTCACCTAGTAATCTAGCAACACGTTGTATTCCGAGTGTGATGATTCTGGCCATTATTCTCGAAAGCATCCCATGATGCCATTTAGTTAATAGGAATTCTATTTCTGGGTTCTTGAACCAAAGATTCACTCTACTTAATTCGTGTAGATAGTGTTGCTCGTTCCTTTAGGATATTAGTAACCTTGCGACAGTCCTCGAGGTCCGTGGTATTTCCTTCTTCCAAATACCATGAACCATTAGGGCAGAAGTTCTTGAACCAAAAGATCACAACCAGAGTGCTCTTAATGAGTTCTCCATTCTACATTGTGAATCTGCCAGTTCTACCTTTCTGCATGGGTTATCCGGAAGAAATGTTGAGCTTTGCTCGACATACTAATCTATGCATCCACAACTCAGAAAGATATATGTTCCTTGAGTTGTTACTCTTCACTTGTATTCCGACCATTGTCTATCAATCGATAGTCCAGAGTATGGGTGCATTCGTTCGTCGATGCCTATTATTCTTGTGGTCTGTCAAGCCGTTCTATTCCGGAATGACTAGGAGAAACAAACCCCAGTACCTCATCCATATCTAGGATTGGTTCAAAGCAATTGTATTCCGCAGATTAAGAATGCCAATCCAGCTTCTAGTCTGTTCTACCTGGAGTATTACCCCCTTTATATCAGAATGTCATGGGAATTGCACCACCTCCTATGAACTCTTGATGCAGTGATACTTCTCGCCATCATTATTCATTCCTCGGTCCCGTGTTGTTGTAACCGGAATGCCGACAAGTGAACTATGATGTGTGAAATCAATACTCCTAGCAACCTTGTTGCTTGGTAGTTAATGGACAATACTCTCACCCTTAGCATGCTGGATATTGAATCATCGTCCTAAGATTGATCGTGTTACCTAGTCCATTTTCCTTGGTGCACTCCTCGATCAATGAGATAGGATTGTGTCAATTCATCACTCCCTTGATCACATCATCTTGCCCTGAAAAGCAAGATTGTTCTCGAGCTTAGTAACATATCGGTGGTTCATGATTTTTCGGATATCTTCACAGAAGTATCACCAGGTTGTCCCCTGACTATTATGTTGAGCTCGTGATCAAGCTGGTTTATTGTAAACCACCTTTTCTCCAAGAATCTGTGTTGGATACCCCTGAACTAGTCGGTTGAGCTAAACAATAACTTGGGGAGTTGGAAGATAAAGTTTTATCTGACTTAGTTCATTCCAAAGGCATATCTTTTGCGTGTGTGTGTGTTGAAGAAAGATGATATCTCCATCGATTGGTCCTCATGATTAGTTGTTGGATCTATTGCCTTGTCAAAACTTTGACTGGAGTATGGGTTATCGTCAATTCGAATCAGAACCAACAATGTTCGTAATGTTGTCTTACTCGTGGTTGATCCCTCGAGCATACACCATTACATCCTTTGGTCTGACCAATTCTATCACCATGTTCACTTAATTGTGGAATTCCATCTGTATGGAAGCCTGGATGGACTATTGTTGAGCCCATTGACAACATTTCCATCTTGTCCATGATTCATGCTGAACATCTAGGTTAGTGTTGGAAACTTTTGGAAGCATTTTCTTCGTGCTAGCTCATGAAGGATATGTTCGATGAAAGAAGTGACTTCCTTTTATTCACGTGCATTTGATGTAAGTTGTCGCCGTGAATTCGAGAAAGTTTGTTTTTGTTCCTTGATGACCCACAAGTATAGGGGTTCTATCATAGTCCTTTCGATAAGTAAGAGTGTCGAACCCAACGAGGAGCAGAAGGAAGTGATAAGCGGTTTTCAGCAAGGTATTCTCTGCAAGTACTAAAATAAGTGGTAACAGATAGTTTTGTGGTAAGATAATTTGTAACGAGCAACAAGTAACAAAAGTAAATAAAGGGCAGCAAGGTGGCCCAATCCTTTTGTAGCAAAGGGCAAGCCTGGACAAACTCTTATATAAGGAAAAGCGCTCCCGAGGACACATGGGAATTATCGTCAAGCTAGTTTTCATCACGTTCATATGATTCGCATTCGGTACTTTGATAATTTGATATGTGGGTGGACCGGTGCTTGGGTGCTGTTCTTTCTTGAACAAGCATCCCACTTATGATTAGCCTCTATTGCAAGCATCTGCAACTACAACAAAAGTATTAAGGTAAACCTAACCATAGCATGAAACATATGGATCCAAATCAGCCCCTTACGAAGCAACGCATAAACTAGGGTTTAAGCTTCTGTCACTCTAGCAACCCATCATCTACTTATTACTTCCCAATGCCTTCCTCTAGGCCCAAATAATGGTGAAGTGTTATGTAGTCGATGTTCACATAACACCACTAGAGGCTAGACAACATACATCTCATCAAAATATCGAACGAATACCAAATTCACATGACTACTAATAGCAAGACTTCTCCCATGTCCGCAGGAACAAACGTAACTACTCACAAAGCATATTCATGTTCATAATCAGAGGGGTATTAATATGCAAAAAGGATCTGAATATATGATCTTCCACCAAAGAAACCAACTAGCATCAACTACAAGGAGTAATCAACACTACTAGCAACCTACTAGTACCAATCCCGGACTTGGAGACAAGAATTGGATACAAGAGATGAACTAGGGTTTTGAGATGAGATGGTGCTGGTGAATATGTTGATGGAGATTGCCCTCTCCCGATGAGAGGAGCGTTGGTGATGACGATGGCGATGATTTCCCCCTCCCGGAGGGAAGTGTCCCCGGCAGAACAGCTCTGCCGGAGCCCTAGATTGGTTCCGCCAAGGTTCCGCCTTGTGGCGGCGGAGTTTCGTCCTGAAAGGTTGCTTATTATTTTTCCCTCGACGAAAGACCTCATATAGCAGAAGATGGCCATCGAAGAGCCAGCAGGGGGCCCACGAGGTAGGGGGCGCGCCCTGGGGGGGTAGGGTGCGCCCCCCACCCTCGTGGCCAGGTGGGTCCCCCTCTGGTGAACTTCTTTCGCTCAATATTTTTTATTATTTCCAAAAATGACTTTCGTGGAGTTTCAGGACTTTTGGAGTTGTGTAGAATAGGTCTCTAATATTTGCTCCTTTTCCAGCCCAGAATTCCAGCTGCCGGCATTCTCCCTCCTTATGTAAACCTTGTAAAATAATAGAGAATAGACATAAGTATTGTGACATAACATGTAATAACAGCCCATAATGCAATAAATATCGATATAAAAGCATGATGCAAAATGGACGTATCAACTCCCCCAAGCTTAGACCTCGCTTGTCCTCAAGGGAAAGCCGATAACAATAAATATGTCTTCATGTTTAGAGGTAGAGGTGTCGATAAAAATAAAATACGGACATGAAGGCATCATGATTATTCTCGTAACAGCAACATATATAGATATTGTCATATGATTTCTTATGCTCAAGTAATAATCTATTCATAATGCAAAGTACGAATCATAAACTTTATTGAGAACCAACAAACTATAATCTCGGTCATTGAAGCATTGCAATTTATCATAACATCAAAAAGAGTCTATGTTAGAGCTCTATAGCAAGTCCACATACTCAACTATCATTTAGTCTTTCATAATTGCTAACACTCACGCGATACTTGTGGTTATAGAGTTTTAATCGGACATAGGGAAAGATATGGGCTTATAGTTTCGCCTCCCAACCTTTTACCTCAAGGGTAATGTCAACAATAATAACTCATGCTCCCCTACATCCAATTAGATATATCTATCAGGATCTTTCCAACACACTGTGCTTGCCAAAGGATAAAAAGGAAAAAGGAAAGGTGAAGATCACCATGACTCTTGCATAAGGTAGAGGATAATAGTAACAAATAGGCCCTTCGCAGAGGGAAGCAGAGGTTTCCATGCGCTTTTATGGTTGGATGCACAAAATCTTAATGTGAAAGAACGTCACTTTATATTGCCCCTTGTGATATGAACCTTTATTATGCAGTCCGTCACTTTTATTTCTTCCACATCACAAGATCGTATAAAGCTTATTTTCTCCCACACTAATAATTCATACATATTTAGAGAGCAATTTTTATTGCTTTGCATCGATGACAACTTACTTGAAGGATCTTACTCAATCCATAGGTAGGTATAGTGGACTCTCATGGCAAAACTGGTTTAAGGGTTTTTGGAAGCACAAGTAGTATCTCTACTTGGTGCTGAGAATTTGGCTAGCATGAGGGGGAAAGATAAGCTCAACATGTTGGATGATGCATGACAATATACTTTATCTCAGATATAAGCAATCATAACCCATTACATTGTCTTCCTTGCCCAACATCAACTCTTTAGCATGTCATATTTTAATGAGTGCCCCCAATCATAAAAGATGTCAATGATAATATATTTATATGTGAAACCTCTCTTTCCTTATTACTTCCTATTAATTGCAACAATGACCAAAGCTATGTTTGCCAACTCCCAACAACTTTTAATCATCATACTCTTTCTATGTGAAGTCATTACTCTCAATGAGATCAATATGATCTCTTTGTTTCTTTTTATTCTTTTTCTCTATTCTTTTATTCACTCAAGATCATAGCAAGATAATCAAGCCCTTGACTCAACACTAATCTTTATTATATAGCTCACAGACTCGATTACATAGAGATATCATAAAGCAAAACTCAAAACTAGATCATGCCATATACTTTATTCTACTAGATCAAGATACTACTAATAGGATTGAACTAAGAAAAACGGTAAAGATAGGAGTGTGATGGTGATACGATACCAGGGCACCTCCCCCAAGCTTGGCAGTTGCCAAGGGGAGTGCCCATACCCATGTGATTATGTTTCCTTTGCTGGTGAAGAGGATGGTGGTGATGATGGATAGTCGCACATCGAGCGTAAGAGGTCCTCCAGCTTGAGGACAATGCCCTTGAGTGCAACAATATGCTCCTTTAACAAAATATTTTCACTTGTGAGATGTTCTGTATACGAGCTAACTCAATCATCTTGAAAGCTTCGATATCAGTTGGGGTAAGAAGATTATGATCAAGTTGAAGGATGTCTTCTACTGCCGGAGCTTGATCCTCCGTGACCTTCTTGATCCCTTCATCCTTGTTGATCTCCATGGGTTCTTCCCTCTTCAGCCCTATCTTCATTAGCCAAGCATCGTTGTCACCATTGTTGGAGGAGGGGGACGACATGATGCCTGGTCTTGACAACCCTGACAGAAAACAACTCAAAACAAGAACAGAGGATATTTGCATGATACGGGAGTCAAAACCTTTGGGAGAATATATAATGAATATTTACCGACCAAAATACGTATCGTGCAAGAAAACAGAGTCCGGAAGGCACACGAGGTGCCCACGAGGTAGGGGGCGCGCCCTCCACCCTCGTGGGGCCCTCGTGTCCTTCCCGGACTGCTACTTATTTTTCTATTTTTCTAAATATTCCAAAACGGAGAAATATTGCCTAAAAATTGTTTTGGAGTCGGTTTACTTACCGTACCACATACCTATTCCTTTTTGGAGTCTGAAACGTTCCGGAAAGTGTCCCTTATGTATTCCTACGGGGTTACGGTTTCAATAACATTGGTTTCAACATTTATAGGATTACCTAAGATATAATGTTTGATTATTTGACCGTTTACCACCTTCGGATTTGTTCCTTCGAAGTTGTTGATTTTTATGGCACCGGAACGATAGACCTCCTCGATAACGTAGGGGCCTTCCCATTCAGAGAGAAGTTTTCCTGCAAAAAATCATAAACAATATTTGTATAGCAATACATAATCACCTACATTAAACTCACGCTTTTGTATCCTTTTGTCATGCCATCTTTTAACTTTTTCTTTAAACAACTTGGCATTTTCATAAGCTTGGGTTCTCCATTCATCAAGTGAGCTAATATCAAATAACCTCTTCTCACCGGCAAGTTTGAAATCATAGTTGAGCTCTTTAATAGCCCAATATGCCTTATGTTCTAGTTCGAGAGGTAAGTGACATGCTTTTCCATAAACCATTTTATACGGAGACATACCCATAGGATTTTTATATGCAGTTCTATAGGCCCATAATGCATCATCAAGTTTCTTAGACCAATTCTTTCTAGACCTATTGACAGTCTTTTGCAAAATTAATTTTAGCTCTCTATTACTCAATTCTACTTGACCACTAGACTGTGGGTGATAAGGAGATGCAATTCTATGATTAACATCATATTTAGCAAGCATTTTACGGAAAGCACCATGAATAAAATGTGAACCACCATCAGTCATTAAATATCTAGGGACTCCAAACCTCGGAAAAATAACTTCTTTAAGCATTTTAATAGAAGTGTTATGATCAGCACTACTAGTTGGAATAGCTTCTACCCACTTAGTAACATAATCAACAACAACTAAAATATGTGTATATCCATTAGAGGTAGGAAAAGGTCCCATATAATCAAAGCCCCAAACATCAAGTGGTTCGATAACAAGTGAATAGTTCATAGGCATTTTCTTGACGTCTACTATTATTACCAATTCTTTGACATTCATCACAAGATAAGACAAACTTACGGGCATCCTTGAAGAGAGTGGGCCAATAAAACCCAGATTACAATACCTTATGTGCAGTTCTATCTCCAGCGTGGTGTCCTCCATAAGCTTCAGAGTGACACTTGCATAGGATCTGTTCCTGTTCATGCTCAGGTACACAATGTCTAATAACACCATCTACTCCTTCTTTATAAAGATGTGGGTCATCCCAAAAGTAATGTCTCAAATCATAGAAGAATTTTTTCTTTTGCTGGCATGTAAAACTAGGCGGTATGAATTTAGCAACGATGTAATTGGCATAATCAGCATACCATGGAGTACTACGAGAAGTATTTATGACATTTAGTTGCTCATCAGGAAAGCTATCATCAATAGGTAGTGGGTCATCAAGAACATTTTCTAACCTAGACAAGTTGTCTTCAACGGGGTTCTCAGCTCCCTTTCTATCAACAATATGCAAATCAAATTCTAGTAGAAGGAGAACCCATCCAATGAGTCCAGGTTTAGCATCTTTCTTTTCCATAAGATATTTAATAGCAGCATGATCAGTGTGAATAGTTACTTTAGAATCAACAATATAAGGTCTGAACTTATCACAAGCAAATACAACTGCTAAGAGTTCTTTTTCAGTAGTAGCATAATTTCTTTGATCATTGTCTAGAGTTTTACTAGCATAATGGATAACATTTAATTTCTTATCAACTCTTTGCCCTAGAACAACACCTACAGCATAATCACTAGCATCACACATAATTTCAAAGGGTAAATTCCAATCAGGTGGTTGAACAATAGGTGCAGAGATCAATGCTTTCTTAAGTATTTCAAATGCTTCTAGACAATCATCATCAAAGATAAATGGTATATATTTTTGTAATAAATTGGTCAGAGGCCGAGAAATTTTTGAGAAGTCCTTAATGAACCTCCTATAAAATCCGGCGTGACCAAGGAAACTTCTTATACCTTTGATGTCCTTGGGACATGGCATCTTTTCAATAGCATCAACCTTGGCTTTATCAACTTCAATGCCTCTTTCAGAAACTTTATGCCCCAAGACAATACCTTCATTAACCATAAAGTGGCACTTTTCCCAATTCAAGACAAGATTAGTTTCTTCACATCTCTGCAAAACTCGATCAAGATTGCTCAAACAATCATCAAAAGAGGATCCATAGACGGAAAAGTCATCCATGAAAACCTCGCAAATCTTTTCACAAAAGTCAGAGAATATAGCCATCATGCATCTTTGAAAGGTAGCAGGTGCATTACATAAACCATAAGGCATACATCTATAAGCAAAAGTACCAAAAGGGCAAGTAAAAGTGGTCTTTGATTGATCTTTAGCTCACACGGGTATTTGAGAGAAACCAGAATAACCATCTAGAAAGCAATAGTGTGTGTGTTTGCATAGTATTTCTAGCATTTGGTCAATAAAAGGTAAGGGGTAATGATCTTTCTCAGTAGCCTTATTCAATTTACGGAAATCAATTACCATCCTATAACCTGTAATAATTCTTTGCGGAATCAATTCATCTTTATCATTAGGAACAACGGTAATACCTCCCTTCTTAGGGACACAATGGACAGGAATTACCCACTGACTATCAGCAACAGGATAAATTATACCTGCCTCCAGAAGCTTTAATATTTCTTTTCTTACCACTTCTTTCATCTTAGGATTAAGCCTTGGTTGATGATCACGGACTGGTTTGGCATCTTCTTCCAAATTTATTTTATGTTGACATAGAGTGGGACTAATGCCCTTAAGATCATCAAGAGTATATCCAATAGCAGCACAGTGCTTCTTTAGAGTTTTCAATAATCTCTCTTCCTCATGTTCTGAAAGGTTAGCACTAATAATAATAGGATATATCTTCTTTTCATCAAGATAAGCATATTTAAGATTATCAGGCAACGGTTTAAGCTCAAACACGGGATCACCCTTGGGTGGAGGAGGATCCCCTAGGATTTCAACAGGCAAATTGTGTTTCAGAATAGGTTCCTGCTTAAAGAACACTTCATCTATTTCCCTTCTTTCATTCATAAACATATCATTTTCATGGTCTAGCAAATATTGTTCGAAAGGATCATTAGGAGGTACGGCAATAGAAGCAAGACCAATAATTTCATCCTTACTAGGCAATTCTTCTTCACGGTGTTGTCTACTAAATTTAGAGAAATTAAACTCATGAATCATATCATCCAAACCAATAGTAACAACATTCTTTTCGTAGTCTATCTTAGCATTAACGGTGTTCAAGAAGGGTCTACCAAAAATAATGGGACAAAAGCTATCTTGTGGGGAACCAAGAACAAGAAAATCAGCAGGATATTTAGTTTTCCCACACAAGACTTCAACATCTCTAACAATTCCCGTTGGTGAAATAGTATCTCTATTGGCAATCTTAATTGTGACATTAATATCTTCTAACTCAGCAGGTGCAATTTCATGCTTAATTTCTTCGTATAAGGAAATAGGTATAACACTAGCGCTAGCACCCATATCACATAAGCCATGATAACAATGATCTCCTATTTTAACAGAAATAACAGGCACGCCTACCACAAGTCTATGTTTATCTTTAGCACAAGGTTTAGCAATTCTAGCAGTTTCACCGCAGAAATGAATAACATGCCCATCAATATTATCAGACAAGAGACTTTAACAGTAGCAATATTAGGTTCAACTTTGACTTGCTCAGGAGGGGTATAAGTTCTAATATTGCTTTTACGAACCACAGCTGAAGCTTTAGCATTATCCTTTATTCTAACAGGAAAAGGTGGTTTCTCAACATAAGAAGTAGGAACAATAGGATCATTATAAGTGACAGTCTTTTCTTCAACTTTAATAGGTGCAGCTACTTTTACTTCTATGGGAGGATGATATTTAAACCACTTCTCCTTGGGGAGATCAACATAAGTAGCAAAAGATTCAATAAAAGAAGCTACTATCTCAGAGTCAAGTCCATATTTAGTGCTAAATTTACGGAAAACATCGGTATCCATAAAAGATTTAACACAATCAAACTTAGGTGTCATACCTGACTCCTTACCTTCGTCGAGGTCCCAATCTTCAGAGTTGCGTTTAATTCTATCCAATAAATTCCATTTGAATTCAATAGTCTTCATCATAAAAGAGCCAACACAAGAAGTATCGAGCATGGATTGATTATTATGAGAAAGCCGAGCATAAATTTTTTGAAGAATTATTTCTCTTGAGAGCTCATGATTGGGGCATGAATATAACATTGATTTAAGCCTCCCCCAAGCTTGAGCGATGCTTTCTCCTTTGCGAGGCCAACAATTATATATATAATTGCGATCACGATGAACAAGATGCATAGGATAATACTTCTGATGAAATTCCAATTTCATTCGTTTATAGTTCCATGATCCCGTATCATCACATAGCCTATACCATGTCAATGCATCTCCCTTCAAAGATAAAGGGAAGACCTTCTTCTTAACAACATCATCGGGTATACCTGCAAGCTTAAATAATCCACAAACTTCATCCACATAGAGTAGATGTTCATCAGGATGCTCTGTTCCATCTCCTATAAAAGGATTATCTAGCAGTTTTTCTAACATACCCGAAGGAACTTCAAAGGGAATAATTTCATTTTCAGTAGGTTCAGTAGGTTGAGGAGAAATTCTTTGCTCTACTGGTCGGGGTGAAGATACCCCGAACAAGCCCCTCAGAGGATTACTTTCCATAGTAACAAGTGACAGTAAATTTCAGCACACTATATAAATTTTTCCTTACCAAATTCCACCTACCAAAGGCGCTTCACTCCCCGGCAATGGCACCAGAAAAGAGTCTTGATGACCCACAAGTATAGGGGATCTATCGTAGTCCTTTCGATAAGTAAGAGTGTCGAACCCAACAAGGAGCAGAAGGAAATGATAAGCGGTTTTCAGCAAGGTATTCTCTGCAAATACTGAAATAAGTGGTAACAGATAGTTTTCTGATAAGATAATTTGTAACGAGCAACAAGTAACAAAAGTAAATAAAGTGCAGCAAGGTGGCCCAATCCTTTTGTAGCAAAGGACAAGCCTGTACAAACTCTTACATAAGGAAAAGTGCTCCCGAGGACACATGGGAATTATCGTCAAGCTAGTTTTCATCACGTTCATATGATTCGCGTTTGGTACATTGATAATTTTATATGTGGGTGGACCGGTGCTTGGGTGCTGTTCTTACTTGAACAAGCATCCCACTTATGATTAACCTCTATTGCAAGCATCCGCAACTACAACAAAAGTATTAAGGTAAACCTAACCATAGCATGAAACATGTGGATCCAAATCAGCCCCTTACGAAGCAACGCATAAACTAGGGTTTAAGCTTCTGTCACTCTAGCAACCCATCATCTACTTATTACTTCCCAATGCCTTCCTCTAGGCCCAAATAATGGTGAAGTGTTATGTAGTCGACGTTCACATAACACCACTAGAGGCTAGACAACCTACATCTCATCAAAATATCGAACGAATACCAAATTCACATGACTACTAATAGCAAGACTTCTCCCATGTCCTCAGGAACAAACATAACTACTCACAAAGCATATTCATGTTCATAATCAGAGGGGTATTAATATGCATAAAGGATCTGAACATATGATCTTCCACCAAAGAAACCAACTAGCATCAACTACAAGGAGTAATCAACACTACTAGCAACCTAATAGTACCAATCCCGGACTTGGAGACAAGAATTGGATACAAGAGATGACCTAGGGTTTTGAGATGAGATGGTGCTGGTGAAGATGTTGATGGATATTGCCCTCTCCCAATGAGAGGAGCGTTGGTGATGACGATGGCGATGATTTCCCCCTCCTGGAGGGAAGTGTCCCTAGTAGAACAGCTCTGCCGGAGCCCTAGATTGGTTCCACCTCGTGGCGGCGGAGTTTCGTCCCGAAAGGTTGCTTATTATTTTTCCCTCGACAAAAGACCTCATATAGCAGAAGATGGCCATCGGAGAGAGAGCCAACAGGGGGCCCACGAGGTAGGGGGGCGCACCCTGGGGGGTAGGGCGCGCCTCCCACCCTTGTGGCCTGGTGGGTCCCCCTCTGGTGAACTTCTTCCGCTCAATATTTTTTTATTATTTCCAAAAATGACTTTCGTGGAGTTTCAGGACTTTCGGATTTGTGTAGAATAGGTCTCTAATATTTGCTCCTTTTCCATCCCAGAATTCCAGCTGCCGGCATTCTCCCTCCTTATGTAAATCTTGTAAAATAAGAGAGAATAGACATAAGTATTGTGACATAACGTGTAATAACAGCCCATAATGCAATAAATATCGATATAAAAGCATGATGCAAAATGGACGTATCATTCCTCTGGAATCATCCCAAGTCAGTCATGCACGTGTGAAGTATACTATGGCTTGAGAGATTAGCTACCTCCATCCCATCGGTATTTCCTAGCACACCAAGCCACTGATTGATTTGTTCAAAGAAAAGAAGTTCATGCGCTAATCCTGAAGGGCCCAGATGGATATGCACAAGACTTCGTTATCTCAGTGATGGTTCCCAATCAAAACTCGGTAGTGTTTTTTGTAAGACTACTATGTGGTCTTGCTTGTCTGGGACAACGTGTTCACATGTGTGTAGCAGAACCCTTTCATGCTTTAGAGCTTGCTACCGTAGTTCATTTCCCGAGAATCTTGCAACGTCATCTCGTTGGTTTGTGTTGCTAATTTTCTTTTTTAGACATGCTGTCTAAAATATTCTGTTCCCAACCAGATCTGAATCTAAGGCAGATATGATGGTTGGAACTTTTCCAAGAACTGTGATATAGGTCCCAACATGGTTGATGTTCTGTCCGACACACCTAGCCGGAAGATCTATTATTGTAGTATCTTGACTAAGCAATTTGATCATTCTCTCCATGAGGATTTTGTGCGACTTATTCTAGAAGTTATTCCTTATGGATCCTTTGTCTTCCCGAAGTCCGACCTATACTTGATGGCCACGTTAATGCTTTATGTATGACTGTGGTATGTATAACATCAAGGAGAACATTAGAAGCAGAGTGCTAAATGTCTCTCGGTCGATCATCCAGATTTTGTTTCCTTGTCCCAGCCATGGTGAAATTTGAGAAAGTGTTATCTTCCTTTGCATCCGCATCCTCCATCATTATTCATCATGGTAGTATGATGTGTTGCCAGGATCCTCGACACGGATGTTGGTAAAACCTTGATGAATACGGAAATGCTCAAGTTCTTGAGAGCACGCTCAGACACTAGGTTACATCCTTGGTATCAATTGGATTGTGCCTTCCTTTTGCCGAGTTGTTCTATAACCATAGTTTCCGTTCCAAACTGGGTATGGCATTCTTTCGAATTCCTTGAAACGATCAATTTTGAATTGCCTCAGGCTGGTATGAAGAGTTTCAATCATCTATGGATCAAAAGTAATTCTTTTGCCACTTAATGGAATAATTCTATGAGTCACCTCCCCCGAGGTGTCCCGTTATGGAATCATGACAATTATCTCCTCACTACTTTGAAACCATGAACCATCTTACTCAAGCGTGGAATGGTTGCCTACCAATTTGAACCTTCGTCATCTGTTTCACTCCATCCCTTTGGAGGTATGTTTTGTGTTTCAGCTCGAGAGATGTTTCTATGTCTCACTGCATGAGTTGATCCCGAGTGCTCGATCCTCGAGAAGATTGATTCTTCTAGAGTTTTCCCTCCCTTCTCGGTGTTATGTTGGATGGAGTTCTCAAAGCAAAGACGTCAAGATCAATATGATGCAATGAATCAATATCAACGATGAGGACAGTTGGATCTTGCAAATCATGTTATTAGCTTGTGTCCCTTTGACTTCTTACCTCACGTCTTGAATCTCGGGACGATATTCTTGTTTAGTGGGGGTGAGTAGCACTACCCATATGCACATGAGACAAACACAATCATATCATATCACTCAATCAATCAAGCAAGGGCATACAATCGGTCTAGAACTATCGTTAAAAGTGCTCAGACTACTACTATATACATGGGGAATACTACTAGTCATATGGTAGTCATCTAAAAAATTTGATCGGTGGAAGACTCCATGATATCTGCTCCAGCTTCATCTTCATAGTCATCATCACAACCATCGGGGGCGGAGTCAGTGTCGTCGATGATGATGTAGTCTTCGGAATGAATCTCCTTGGGTTCGCCGTCTTCTCCTCCTGGTGCGGGGTCTCCCATGAATACTCCTATCTTCTTTATCAGGTCGTCATTCTTCTCCACTAGTATGATGATTTCCTCCTCGTAATCATCGCGTGTAGCATTGAGTTCCTCTTCTAGCTCTGTGATCCTGGTCATCGCCTTCTTCAGATCCATCATGCCTACGCACATCTGATTCTCCTGGCGTCAAATGTGCTGGTTTAACTCCTGGATGAATGCTGCAATGGTCCTGTCCTTCCTGGTGCTGATCATCTCCCATTGCTCATCTCGACGCCCACATATCTGGTATATAGTGTCCTTCAGCTCCTATTTGTAGACTTCTCCAATACGTCCCATAGCAATGTGGGCTGCCATGCTCTTGCCTAGACTCCAGGTGGGTGCATCAAAGGAAAACTCTATAGGCTCAGTGGCTGGCACAAATGTCCTTCCTGGAACTTGAACTCGAATCATCCAGCGCTCCTCTTCTGGTAAAGTGGCGGTGTAGGTCCCGGTGAAGCTTGGTATTCCAATGTTCAGGTACCTAGTGACTTTCTTCAAATGTTGTCCAAAGGGTGTGTCTTCATCCGGTTGTGCAAACTTGTTCCTCGAGTCCGCCATCCTAAAGAGTAGAAAATGGAGAACTGTCAGAAATGAGTAGAGAAGAGTGACCTATGGTTCATCTTAGTGGTCATGTCCTACAGTTAGTGTGTGCTCTGATACCATCTTGTAGCGATCCGACCTCAGACGATCAAATCTCTGTGCATAAGTGTCATCCCTGGATCGGTAATGCTGACACACACAATACTCAAAGGATTTATAACAAAGGGCAAACACACACTTATTACATCAAATATCTCAAAAGAGAACTTATTACAATAAATATGGCTTAAGGCCATCTAAATAAGATAACAGCGGAAGGCTTGGAAGATAAAGTGAGTCCACCAACTCCAACGACATAGCTGAGTGCACGACAACGGCCTACCAAACCTTAATCCTTGTCTGAAAAGTCTACAACATAATACGCTGCAGCCCGAAAACGGGTCAGCACATGGAATATGCTGGCAATAACACAGTAGAGCAATGAACAGGTAAATGCTATCACTACATGCATGGCTGGTGGAGGCTCTATGGTTATATGGTTTTTGCGAAAAGCTAATTTTTCCCTACAACAAAGGAATTAATTTTATTGAACTATCATGGTAGTTGAAACATCATTGAGAAGGTTCCTCCAACTCAATCCCAATTAAAGTAATCATTAACCCAACAAATTAATTTAAAGTGATGAGATACAATAGGATAATCGAAGTACCAAATACTCAAGATGTCCATAACCGGGGAGGCTAACCATGATTAATTTGTACACTTTGCAGAGGTTAGCGCACTTTTCCCCACAAGACTTGATCTTCTCCGTTTGATTTCTCGCACTACATGGTGTTTGAGAAACGGATGACCGAGACACAGTCTTTCAGAAGCATTAACTCTTTACTCTGGGTGGACAGTTACACCTACTTTCCCTCTACATCTGCTAGCCCACCACTGAAAGAGGTCACACAACATACTCAACTCTGCCAGAGCCCATAATGGCTTGTGTCTACACACGGAAGTATCTAGCATGAATAATCTTATGATCCCTTTGAGCCTGGGTGGCGGACCATAAGATGATCACACGGGTACTCCGGGATATCCTAGGACAACACTGGATTCTCCAGGTGCCCACAAACAATCCACCCAGATGTGTATTAAAGTTGCCACCTTAAGTTGAACCATTAATTAACAATCTCACATCTGTCATGGATACACTCAAACCCAATCCACATCTACGAGCATAGCATAACAATATAAGCATAACGTAGAAGTAACTCCCAAGGGTTTGAAAATAAATAGGTAATAGGTTCTCCCTCAGCAACTACTTCCCAATACCCACAAGTTAATCACATCCTAATCATGCGGTGTTTGAGGATTGTAACTAATGCACAAAAACTGGGTATGAAAAGAGTATGATCAATGTGTTACTTGCCTTGCTGACGATCCGCAAAACCTAGAGACTCGTAGTAGCACGCTTCGCACTCCGGAAATTCTATCGCAAACAAACAATAGCATACATAAGCAAACAAGCGAAGATGCACAGGTAAAACTCAAATAAAGGAATCTAACCAGAAAGTTTAACTAAAGAACTCCACTTTGCAAAAAGAATCAAATCAAACGGAGCAACGAAACTCAAACTGCGAAAGAAACAAGATCTGGTTACTAATCTGGACTAAAGTCAAATTTTACAGTACCAAAATCTTGTTCAAGTTAGTTAAACAGAAAGAGGACTTTGAGATGAAGATCTAGGCGCTTGAATCGCCCGATTCCGATAAATGAGTGAAAAGATAAGCTAGATCGAAAATTAGGGCAGAAATCGCGATCGAAAATAATCGCGGAAAACCCTGGAAAAAGAAAAACTGACGAACAGGCTAACGAATGAACGTACGCTGTCTGCAGCTAACGAATGAATGGAATTCAATAAAACGAACGTACGGATGAAAGTCCGCGAAATAAATAAACCGACGGAAAAACCGAACCGATCTAATAAAAAAACGAATCTAGATTTTTGAAATAAAACCGATCGTTTTTTTAAAACTGGCGGCTACCTCGGCGTTCGTGATGACGGCGGCGGCTACTTCGGTGGCGGCGGGGCACCGGCGGGTGGCGGCGGCAAGCGGATCGAGGCGGGCGGCTAGTGTTTGTGGCACGGGTGGGCTGCGGCGATGGGAGGGGCTGCAGGGGGTCGCGGGGGGCGGCTTATAAGGCCGGCCGGGTCGAAGTCCAGGTCGGACATGGCCTGGTAAGGCGGTAATTTTTTTAATTTTTTTTTGACGCGCAGTAAAACAAAGAAAAGAAATACTAAATGGACTCTAAAAATCCCGAAATAAATTTTCCCCATCCTCTAAAAATATGCCGGACAAAGTGAACATTTATTTGGGCCTATAATGTAAATTTGAAAAACGCATATTTTTCCTAATTCAAATAAAATTGCAATAAAATCCAAATAAAATTTATTTATTTGATTTTAATATTTTTCCTCCAATATTTCATTTATTTTGGATAAGTCATATTATCTCCTCTCATATATTTTGATATGAAATATTTTTGGAGAGAAAAATTAATTAAAACCAAAGTGATCCTTGTTTCCATATTTGATAAAAGTCAAATATGAAAATTGTGAAATCCCCAACTCTCTCCGTGGGTCCTTGAGTTGCTTAGAATTTCGAGGATCGCAAATTGAAAATGCAGTAAAATATGATATGCATGAATGACCTATGTATAACATTCTAAATTGAAAAATTGGGATGTTACACAGCAGGGAAGAACAAGCCCGCTGCACCCCCGTCCTCCTCCCGCTGCTCCAGCACGGATCGAGCACCGCCGCCCATGTAAAAATATCACCTTTGATCTGATCGAGCATGGCTTCTACTGGCGTGGGCGGGAGGCGGGCGCAGCTCCTGTTGTCCGCCTGTGCTGCTTCTGGTGGTGTGGGAGGAGCGGCTTGCCAGAGGAGGGGATTGGGACGGGGGTGATACGTCTCCAACGTATCTATAATTTTTGATTGCTCCATGCTATATTATCTACTGTTTTGGACATTATTGGGCTTTATTATTCACTTTTATATTATTTTTGGGACTAACCTATTAACCGGAGGCCCAGCCCAGAATTGCTGTTTTTTTGCCTATTTTAGAGTTTCGCAGAAAAGGAATATCAAACGGAGTCCAAACGGAATGAAACCTTCGGGAATGTGATTTTTAGGAAGATTATGATCCGGGAGACTTGGACCCTACATCAAGAAACAAAGGAGGAAGCTACGAGGTAGGGGGGCGTGCCCTCCACCCTCGTGGGCCCCCTGTTGCTCCACCGACGTACTCCTTCCTCCAATATATACATACTTACGCCCAAACTATCAGATACAGAGCCAAAAACCTAATTCCACCGCCGCAACCTTCTGTACCCACGAGATCCCATCTTAGGGCCTGTTCCGAAGCTCCACCGGAGAGGGCATCCATCACGGAGGGCTTCTACATCAACACCATAGCCTCTCCTATGAAGTGTGAGTAGTTTACCTCAGACCTTCGGGTCCATAGTTAGTAGCTAGCTAGATGGCTTCTTCTCTCTTTTTGGATCTCAATACAATGTTCTCCCCCTCTCTCATGGAGATCTATTCGATGTAATCTTGTTTTTGCGATGTGTTTGTTGAGACCGATGAATTGTGGGTTTATGATCAAGATTATCTATGAACAATATTTGAATCTTTTCTGAATTCTTTTATGTATGATTGGTTATCTTTGCAAGTCTGTTCGAATTATCAGTTTGGTTTGGCCTACTAGATTGATCTTTCTTGCAATGGGAGAAGTGCTTAGCTTTGGGTTCAATCTTGCGGTGTCCTTTCCCAGTGACAGTAGGGGCGGCAAGGCACGTATTGTATTGTTGCCATCGAGGATAACAAGATGGGGGTTTTATCATATTGCATGAATTTATCCCTCTACATCATGTCATCTTGCTTAAGGCATTACTCTGTTTTCATGAACTTAATACTCTAGATGCATGCTGGATAGCGGTCGATGAGTGGATTAATAGTAGTAGATGCAGGCAGGAGTCGGTCTACTTGTCTCGGACGTGATGCCTATATACATGATCATACCTAGATATTCTCATAATTATGCTCAATTCTGTCAATTGCTCAACAGTAATTCGTTCACCCACCGTAAAATACTTATGCTCTTGAGAGAAGCCACTAGTGAAAACCTATGGCCCCGGGTCTATCTTTATCATATTAATCTTCCAACACTTAGTTATTTCCTTTGCTTTTTTACTTTGCATTTATTTTACTTTGCATCTTTATCACAAAAATACCAAAAGTATTATCCTATCATATCTATCAGATCTAACTCTCGTAAGTGACCGTGAAGGGACCGAGAACCCCTTATCACGTTGGTTGTGAGGATTTATTTGTATTGTGCAGGTACGAGGGACTCGCGCGTAGCCTCCTACTGGATTGATACCTTGGTTCTCAAAAACTGAGGGAAATACTTACGCTACTTTGCTGCATCACCCTTTCTTCTTTAAGAGAAAACCAACACAGTGCTCAAGAGGTACCAAGAAGGATTTCTGGCGCCGTTGCCAGGGAGGTCTACACAAAAGTCAACATACCAAGTACCCAACACAATCCCTTATCCCCCGCATTACATTATTTGCCATTTGCCTCTCGTTTTCATCTCCCCCACTTCAGCCTTGCCGTTTTATTCGCCCTCTCTTTTTCATTTGCCTCTTTTTTGTTTGCGCGTGTGTTGATTGCTTGTTTGTCACGATGGCTCAAGATAATACCAAATTATGTGTCTTTACCAATACCAACAATAATGATTTCTGTAGCACTCCGATTGCTCCTCTTACCGATACTGAATCTTGCGAAATCAATGCTGCTTTGTTGAATCTTGTCATGAAAGATCAATTCGTCGGCCTTCCACAGGGCGTGAACCGGCCTACCTGGGCCGGGTTAACTTCGGTAGTAGTATAAGCAGATGAAGGCCCAAGGCCTATAGTCGGTTTAGAAACTGTAAGCCGTAAACCGGCATGATATGTAAACTTGTATTGTAAGTTAGGAATAGAGAGATACCAACCGGGATACGAGTATGAAACGGTTGGGACTCTATGGACCGGCGGGCGTCACCCGTGTATATAAGGGGACGACCCGGCGGCGGTTCAAGGACAGACAACAACAACTCGAGCCTAGGCGAAGCTTGTTTGCTCCCTAGCCATCGAGACCACATCATATCCATCACAACTAGACGTAGGCCTTTACCTTCATCGAAGGGGCCGAACTAGTAAAAACCCTCGTGTCTTTGTGTCCGCTTCAACCCCTTCAAGTTAACCTGTAGCGATGGCTCCACGACTAAGTCCTTTCACTAGGACATCTGCCGTGACAAATCCACGACAGTTGGCACCCACCATGGGGCTATCGCATGATGGTTTGATGATCTTGGAGGGCAAGCTCAAAGGACTCGAAGGCTATGCTGTGGGCCCGATGACTAAGAGTCGTCGCGGCAAGATCTACATCGACGATGCAGGATGGGGTCCCGAGGCCGATTCGATCGAGTACGGGTACCGGGTCCCCTTTGGTGGCATACACGTTTTCATCGGCAAGATTGGTGAGCCTGGGCCTGAGCCGGACATCTGCACCGACCTCGTCGAGACGGCTCAGCGTGCGAGATCTGCCCAGGTTAAACTGGCCGTGAAGCGTGCCTTCGTGGGAGTCATCCACGGAGGAGAGCATGAGGACGAGTCAGAATACGGTAGCGAGACCGTCGTCTATTCCAGCGACGAATCTTCAACCGGAGAGACCGAATCATTGTACTAGTTGCAAGATGACCAGATCAGGGGCTGTTCCGATGGCGACAGTATTCCGGACCCCCCGGATCAGATCAACCGGGTTGGAATATTCATGGCCGGTACACAGGCGGTGAATCACTCCTCGACCGCGGCAGCAATGCACTCCGGATCAGCAGTGGCAGCAGCAGCAGGGGCAGGAGGCCTTGCGCGCCCGCCGGTTCAAGTTCTGTCTGACCTGTCTGACGCACTAGCTGCACTTATGGCAGAAGCCAATCCGGCGGATCAGGAGGCCCATGACGCAGAGATTGCAAAGGTGAGAGAGCAGATCGTACAGGCCAAAGCCGATCTGGCCGCAGAGAAGGATAGGATGGCCGCAGAGCGGGCCGCTTTGGACGCCCAGGCCTATAAGCTCATGCTCGACCAGAACGCATCACAGGAGGTTTTGAAGCGGAAGAACAGATCACGCCTGCCGTTAGGGTTCGACCCTCGAAATCTCTTTCACACTCTAGGAGCGGGAACCAGTAATACGCCGGGGCACCAGGAGGTAAACCGGGTCGAGGCACCAGGGCCAGGAGCGACGGTCCAACCCCGCCTGATGGAACCTCCTCGACAGAACATTGTGACTCCCCCGCCGGTTCAGACACCTCCGGGTCATTATTCTAATCCTATGGACAATCTTGTTGTAGCTGCTGCGCAATTAGAAGCTATCCCGGTGGAAGGAGTCACTCCGCAAGCAATAGAGATGCGCCGGGTTAAGGAACTTCTCCGGACTGCTTTGATTCAACAGGAGGCATATTCATACAGCCGCGATCGGATTCACTCCACACCTCGTCCAAGCCGGAGCTATAGCAGGTGCCTGGATGAACCGGCCATATCGAGCAACGCGCGAGGCCGTGAAGCGGCCCGTGGCAATAACCCGGCAGGTGGTGTTCGCGATGCTCAGGATGTGGTGGACCAGGCCCGGGCACGAAGGGAGGCCGAGTTAGCAGCGCAGAACGAGGCGGGTCATCTTACACCGGTTCGTCCTACCACCTCTGCCGGGCCAGGGGTCGCATCCGCTTTGTGAGTGCCTTGTTTGGTCCCTGCTTTACGCAATGTACGCCTGCCCAAAGATTTCAAGGGTCCGCGCAAGGTGCCGAATTACACCGCTGATTTATCTCCAGAAGCGTGGGTAGAGAGTTATGAGATGGCCATGGAGATGATGGATGTGGATGAGACCGCATGTGCAAAGTACTTTACCATGATGCTTGAAGGCACGGCCCGTACTTGGTTAAAGAGCCTGCCGCCTAATTCTATCAGTTCATGGGCCCCGCTGCGGGCCCGGTTTATCCAGAATTTCAAAGACACGTGTAAGCAGCCTAAGTCCATAGTAGACTTGGCGGCTTGTGTTCAGGAGGATGGAGAATCAACAACCCATTGGGTGCGTCATGTTTCGGAAGTCTTGCACTCATCTGACAGGTTCAATGCTGACTCTGCAATCTTAACCCTGGAGGGAAACTGCCGGTTTAAGCCTCTAAAGTTGAAGTTGGGGCGTATGAAGCGGTTCTGTAATGACATGGGAACTCTCATGGCTGCGTTAGTAAAGTATGCTGATTCTGATAGTACCAAGGATCCTGAGATGGACGATGACGAAGCAGGGAAGGGAAAGAAGAACAGCAACCCCAAGGGATATCAACACAAATCGGCGATCCATGGAAACGGAGGCAAGCGTAAAGTGGACGGCAGCATGGACTTTGTGGCTAACACTAATGCGCAGGATAAGGGTCAGCGACGCAGAGGTAAAGCGGCGAATCATAACGGGGCTCCAAAGCCTAACCCGGATCGTTTAAACTATTTGTTGAATCAGCCTTGTCCAAAGCACGGGACGAAGGAGGCGCCGGCTAACCACCTTTGGAAAGATTGTTACATTATGCAGGAGTTTAAGAACTCTAATGCCTTCCGGTATGACCGTGGGTCAGGTGGTGGCTCAGGATCCGGTTTCCATGGGTCGGGTCATGATGGAGCTTCTGGTTCAGGTTTCAGTCAGGGCGGTCATAATAATCAGAATAACCAAGGTGGCCAAGGGGGCTATAACCAGCAGCAGCAACAGCAGCAGTCGGGTTATCAGAGCCAGCCAAAACAGTTGAACAGCGGACAGTATCACGTTTTCACAACTAGCTTGGATAAGCGCGACCGGAAGCTTCACAAGCGAGTGGTGAACGCTGTTGAACCGCCTGTGCCGCGTTACTTACGCTGGTCGGAGCAGCCTATCGTGTGGAGCAGGGAGGATCACCCCCCCGGATTGACAATCCGGGCCAGTCGACATTAGTGGTAGACCCTCAGGTGGGAGGTTATAAATTCACCAAGGTGCTCATGGATGGAGGGAGCAGCATCAACATCCTGTACTATGAGACATTCCGCCGCATGGGGCTAACAGACAAGGATGTCAGACCGTCTAATACAGTGTTCCATGGTGTGGTGCCTGGCAAATCAGCATATCCTGTTGGCAAGATAGCCCTGGAGGTGGCTTTTGGGGACGAGCATGATTCCCGATCCGAAAAACTAACCTTTGAGGTGGTGAAGATCCGGAGCCCGTATCACGCCTTATTTGGGCGGCTGGCCTATGCCAAATTCATGGCACGGCCTTGTTATATCTACTTGCAGCTCAAGATGCCGGGTTACAAAGGGACAATAATGGTTCATGGGAGCTATAAGGTTGCTTTGGAATGTGAGGAAGGTGATGCGGCCTATGCAGAGTCGGTTTGTGCCACGGAGGAGTTGAAATATTATAAGGACAATGTTGATCCGGCGGACATGACCCCTTTGAAGAAGCCAACCACAGAGCATGATTCGGATCTGAAGTTCAAATCGGCAGCTGAGACCAAGCTTGTTGACTTCGTGCCCGGCGATTCGTCTAAGCAGTTCACTGTCAGTGCCAACTTAGACCCTAAATAGGAAAGCGCGCTCATCGAGTTCATCCGTGAGAATCAGGACATTTTTGCATAGAAGCCTTCTGACATGCCAGGTGTACCGAGGGAACTCGCTGAGCACACTCTTAATGTTGATCCCAAGTATAAACCGGTAAAGCAGTTTCTCCGCCGGTTTAACGAAGAAAGGCGCAAAGCCATTGGAGAGGAAGTGGCCAGGCTCTTAGCGGCTGGCTTTATCATTAAGGTGTTCCATCTAGAGTGGCTTGCTAATCCGATGCTGGTTCTTAAGAAAAACGACACTTGGCATATGTGTGTGGATTACACGGATCTTAACAAGGCTTGTCCAGCGGATCCCTTTGCCCTCCCCCGCATTGACCAGATTATTGATGCCACGGCGGGTTGTGAGCTTTTGAGTTTTTTGGATGCATATTCTGGATATCATCAGATCAAAATGGCGGTTAAGGACCAGGAGAAGACAACGTTTATTACTCCCTTTGGAGCCTTCTACTATGTATCTATGCCTTTTGGGCTCAAGCGCCCAAGCCACTTATCAACGGTGTGCACAGAATTGCCTGCATAAACAGATCGGCCGCAATGTGCACGCTTATGTGGATGATATTGTAGTCAAGTCAAGGCAGAAGGAGACGCTGGTGGATGATTTGAAGGAAACCTTTGACAACTTGCGAGTTTACAAGATGATGCTTAACCCGGCCAAGTGTGTCTTTGGTGTTCCGGCAGGCAAGTTACTGGGTTTTCTTGTGTCCAACAGAGGAATTGAGGCTAATCCGGAGAAGATTACGGCTATCACCTCCCTGGCTAAACCAAAGTGTATCAACGATGTTCAGCGTTTCGCGGGTCGGATCGCCGCGCTGAGCCGGTTTATCAGCCGCCTCGGAGAGAAGGCTATCCCTTTGTACCAGATGCTGAGAAAGACAGATCAATTCATCTGGAGCCCGGCTGCTGACGAAGCATTGGAGGACTTGAAGCGGCAATTAGCCAATCCGCCCGTTCTTGCAGCTCCGGTCAACAAGGAGCCGTTATTGTTATATGTAGCGGCCAATGCTCGTGCAGTTAGCGTGGCCATTGTGGTGGAACGCAAGGAGGCAGGCAAGGAATATCCGTTTCAGTGGCCGGTTTATTATATCAGTGAGGTGCTTATTGAATCCAAGCAAAGGTATCCGCATTGGCAGAAACTGGTATATGGAGTTTTCATGGCAAGCCGGAAGTTGAAGCAGTATTTCCAAGGGCACCCCATCACAGTGGTCAGTTCAGCTCCCTTGGGCGATATCATACAGAACCGGGAGGCGACTAGCCAGATTGCCAAGTGGGCTATAGAACTTGGGCCGCACGGGTTGAAGTATGTGCCTCGGACGGCGGTGAAGTCTCAAGCACTTGTGGATTTCATCAATGATTGGACTGAGTTGCAAGCACCAGAGGAGAAGCCGGATCACACATATTGGACTATCCATTTTGATGGATCCCGGCAATTGGAAGGCTTGGGGGCTGGAGTCGTATTAACCTCCCCACGAGGTGATAAGTTTTGTTATGTTCTCCGCTTAATGTTCCCTTGTACTAATAGTGCAGCTGAGTACGAAGCTTTGCTCCATGGTCTCCGGATGGCTAAAGAGATGAACTTAAGCCGGGTTAAGTGCTTCGGTGACTCGGACCTCGTGGCTCAACAGGTGTCTGGCACTTGGGATTCTAAAGACCCACTTATGGCTGCATATCGTCGTGAGGTGGATAATATTGCAGGTCACTTCAAGGGTTATCAGGTGGATCACATGGACCGTCGCAAGAATGAAGCGGCGGACGCTTTAAGCCGGTTGGGCTCTCAGCGTAAACCGGTCCCGCCTAATGTCTTTCTTGACGTATTGCACAACCCGTCGGTCAAGCTTCCGGATGAAGCGGATTTGGCTATTCCTGATCCGGAGGCTCAGTTGGTGGCAGCCCTGCATGTTATACCGGATTGGACAGTTCCTTATCTTGCATACATGAACCGGGGAGAGTTGCCTGAGGATGAGACTCTTGCCAGGCAGATAGTCCGGCGATCCAAGTCTATGACTATTGTCAATGGCGAATTGCATCATTGCAGTGTATCAGGGGCGTTTCAACATTGTGTTTCTCCTGAGGAAGGCTGTGAAATCTTACGAGAAATCCATGAAGGGGATTGTGGTCACCATGCCGGTTCAAAGTCTCTGGTGGCAAAGGCGTTTCGTCACGGGTTCTACTGGTTGACAGCGCATGCTGATGCGGAGGACTTGGTTAAACGGTGTGATGGCTGTCAGAAATTTTCAAGGCGTGCTCATGTGCCGGCTCAAGAATTGAGGATGATTCCAATCACTTGGCCGTTTGCAACTTGGGGGCTGGATATGGTCGGACCTTTTAAAAGATCCAAGGATAAGAAAACCCACCTTTTGGTGGCAGTTGACAAGTTTACCAAGTGGGTTGAAGCAGAGCCTGTCAGCAAGTGTGATGCAGCTACAGCGGCGCAGTTCATTAAAAAGGTGATTTTCCGGTTTGGCTTTCCACACAGTATCATTACTGACAATGGTACCAATTTATCCAAGGGTGCTATGAAGGAGTTCTATGAACGTGAGCACATTCGACCTGACGTATCATCAGTGGCTCACCCCCAGTCCAATGGGCAGGCAGAACGGGGCAATCAAGAGATCTTGCGAGGCATCAAACCCCGTCTTATGGTTCCATTGCAAAGAACACCAGGATGTTGGGTTGAAGAACTACCATCTGTGCTATGGAGTATCAATACTACACCCAACCGATCCACAGGATACACGCCGTTTTTATGGTCTATGGAGCGGAGGCGGTTCTCCCTAGTGATATCCGGCACGATTCGCCTCGTGTGTCAGCTTATGTTCAAGCGGACAATGAGACAGCACGACAAGACGCTTTGGACCTACTGGACGAGGAGCGCGATATAGCGGCTGCCCGCTTGGCGATTTATCAACAAGATCTTCGTCGCTATCACAGTCGCCGGGTTAAAACTAGAACTTTTCAAGAAGGAGATTTGGTGCTTCGACTCATCCAAGACCAGACAGATATGCACAAGTTATCCCCACCTTGGGAGGGACCTTTCATGGTCAGCAAGAATCTGCACAACGGGTCATACTATCTGATTGATATTCGAGAGCATAAAGACTCACGCACATCAGAGGAAGAGACCAACAGGCCATGGAACATAGCTCATCTTCGGCCTTACTACACCTGAGCCATTGGCTCTATCTATGTACATATTATGACAATGTATATATTATTTTTGATATAATAAAATCGGAGCCTCAGCTAAAGCGGGGTCTCTGTCTTTTCTTATCATGCGTGGTTACATGGAATGGTTCTGTTTTAAAGAGGCCTCTAGTTTACCCCTTGAAATTTGCTTTTTTATATCACTTGGGGCCTTGGTCGTATCCGAACCAACGTGACACCTTTTGATAGGCGAAAAGCCACCAGATCACTTGGGGACATGGTCAAGTCTGAACCAGTCACGCCTCTTGATCGACCTAAGGCCACAAAATCACTTGGGGGCTTGGTCGAACCCGAACCATTGCCACGCCTTTAGATTGGCATATATGCCACGGTTTCATTTGGGGACCTGGCTGACTTGAACCATTGTCACTCCGATTGGGGGCTTGGTCCTGTCCGACCATGGTAACACCATCTGATCAACTCAGTATAGCATGTTTTTTGCAAACGGTTTTTATCATTGCCTTTGCTTCTATATTTCTTTTATGGATATTTTTTAAAAATTCTTTTTGTGTTTCCTTTAAACCAAACAACACTTTTTCCGATTCAAACTGACGGATTCGGTTCATTTTTAATCTGGAGAAATATACCCGGTTTACCTTTCCTGTTAACATCATGGAGTAACAGGGGGGCTCATAAAGACCTACCACGGTTTACATGGGAGTTGTTTTCTCCCTTTTTACGGTAATGGTTTATACAACCTCCGCTTCAAGCTTGGCTAAGCCAACTTCATGCCCAGTGATGGCAGGTACTTTGTATCGCTTATTTTGGTTATATGTTTTAAATACATTGATGGTATAAATATATCAAGATCATAAACCGGTTGACGGTATAACCGCCACCGAAGTTCAAGATTTTCTGATTGCAGGAAATATAAATTGAGGTTTTTCAAGCAAAAGCATCAGTACTTATGCACGAAGGCATATTCAAGGCAGAAGTATTAACTATCCTATTACAAGGAAACACGGTGCCCAAATAAGATCATTGTTATTTTGGCGAATCATCGTAAGGCAGCTATTTAAACCGGCTTCCGGTTCAAGCCTGCTCATCGTCCTGCGCCGCTTCAGCTTCCTCGTCTCTATCCATTGGCTGGAAATCAATAGTGGTCCAGTCGATTCCCATTAAAGCTTGAAAGCAGCCTCTTCATGGATCAGAGAAGACGGTTCAATATCAGGAGCGTAAGTATGCTTACGGATTGGAGGAATAAGATTCTCCACTTCAAGAGTTGGGGCAGGCACTCGCTTGTTCTGATCATTGTATTGAGCTTGATAGTGCGACAAGTCTGCCTCTTCAGCTAATTGACAAGCCAGAGGGCGCACTACACAGTTTATCGCCCTCAAATCATCTTCATTGAACTCGGAGCCATCTTCCTTCAGGCTGGGATAGCCTTGAGCTGCCTCCACAGGATCGAAATCCGGCACCCATGCTTTTGCCCGGATCAAGGCATTAATGGCTCCGGTTCGAGCAACAGATTTTTTCAGCTCTTCAATCCGGGCAGGAAGCATTGACAACCTATTAAGAGTGTCCTGGATTAAAGAGGGTGCCGGATTGTTATGAGAAGCTGTGGTGATGATCCGCTACGCTCCGGTATACAATTGTTCAACTAAAGTGTAGGCAGCCTTCAGCTTCTTCCACACATCTGACCCTAAGTGCCCAATGCGTGTACCTGCAACAATACAGGGACGATCTCAAACCGGATCTATTATAAGCAGGCCAGAGTTGTCAGAGAAGCCAAAAAAGAGCTTACCAAAGATAGCAACGGTCATGGAGTCTATTTGTCGCTTTACGGCAGTCAGCTCATCTACCACCGGTTTAAGGGCAGCTTCAGCGTTTTCAGCTCTTTTTATCAAAGCGGCCTTCTCAGTGGCCCAGTCAGCCCGCTCCTTCTTGAAGCCCTCCTTCAATTGTTCCGTGATGCTCAAGGCGCTGGTCAATTCCTCCCTTGCTTTGTCAGTTTCGGCTTGTTGGGTTTTTAGAGTTTCTTGCAGATCAGTAATCCGGCCCTCTTGGATCCTCCCTTCAGCCTGCATACAGACAGTGCTTCGCTTTAAACAAATGGTACAAGTATTTGAAGTACCAACCACATAACAAGTTATACGCTTGATACTTGGGGGCTAATGCACCTTCAATTTTCATCTATTACTAAATCGCAAAGTCCCAAGCTCAATACAGGTATTCAACTTGGCACTTGGGGGCTAATGGCTATTTGTTCTGTTATGTTCTCATATTAGAATCTTTATTGGAGTCCCGGTTTAACTATGTTAAGTTGAACCGGCCCTTGGGGGCTATATTGACGGATTTCAAAATACTTTGGATTATATTCAAGTCCCGGTTTGAAGAACATTACAAACCGGCCCTTGAGGGCTAGGAGGATTAATACAGTGGCAGTAATTAAAGAAAGAAGAAGCACAAGGGAGTTACCTCAAATTTTTCTCTCATCATCTTTACCAGGCCAGCTTCACAGTCACGGCTGGTATATAGCCGGTTCAAGTAACCAGGATGAAGATCTTGGGCACTCAGAGCAGCATATGTTTCCAGTTCAACATCCCATTTGCCTTTGTTCTTGGCAGGAAAATCTTCTTTCACTGTATGCTTGGTTAAAGCGACAGGATTCCCTGGTTCAAAGCGACCTACGCCGGTAATTACAACATCATCGTCCTTGGACTCACCGGTTTGCGTTGGCGCGGTCGGTTTATCAGCAGGACTACGGGATTTTTCAATCCGGACGGAGCTGGCAGGCGGGTCAGCAGGGACTGAAGTATTGATAGGCCTTTCCTCAGGAATAGCATCGTCTGGCAAAGGAGGATCATTGGGAATATCCTCATGAACAAACGCTTCAAGATCTGGTGCTTTATCCTGTTCAGGGGCGATATCTTCCTCAGCCGCTTTGTCCAGGCGGGCTTTCTTGATCGGTTTGGGTTTAGCCCTGAAAGAAAAACAAAGAGTCAAGGAACAGCATAAGTTATAACACAGTATACCGGAAGCATATGTTCAGCCTAGCTTACCCAAGAACCGTTTTCAATGGCGGCAGCTGAGTGGCTGATGATTCACCAGATGAAGAATGAGAAGTAACCTGATAATCGGAGTCGGACGGATTAAGAGGTTGACGGAAGAAACCCGCTTTAGGATATAAATTAATAAAAAGGTCGGAGACCTCGGATCGGCGTTTTCGAACCGGACTGTTTGGTAAACCGGCAGAGGTAACTACCTGACCACTGTGCCGGGTTGTGCGGCGAGCTTCATGTTGCTGAGTCTTCATAAGAAATTTGGGATCCAAGTAAGCAAGAGGATGAGAAAATTTAACTTTCCGGTTTGCCTAGCGAAATTTTGGCAAAGGCAAAGGATCTGAATCGGAAGAAAGAATAGTTACCTCAGTGACTTCAGCATTACTGGCTTCAGCGTCGTCCTGACAAGTATCGTCATCAATAAGGCGTGTAAAAAGTAAGCCTAGTGAATCGAGTTCTACCTCAAGGTCTGAGTTACCCACATCATCGTCAACAGCCGGATCAGATGAAGCAGTGGTCTTCCTCTTTTTAGCAGGCTTCTTCATGACCTTGGTCTTTGGCCGGGTCGGCCGTTCTGCTTTCTCCGGTTTATCTTGTGAAAGCTTCTTGCTCCAAAACGGATTATCACCCTAGTTAAGCAGTAATGGATGTCAGACGGAGATAGCGATAACAGGTTCAGTAAAAGGTACAAACAAAATCTTACAGCTGGCGGCTTGTTGGTAGCGCAGAAAGGGAGCAGGCCGGTTTGAGCGCAGAGGTGGTCCGGTTCATTCAACATTTTCTTCACAGAATCTGTGACTTCATCATCAGAAAGTTGGATTTTAGTGTGTCGGAGTGGGTCATCGACGCTATCAGTATACTTGCACATCAAACCGGAGCGCCGGCTGAGAGGCAGTATGCTCCATGATATCCAACAGCGTGTAAGGTCTATTCCAGTTAAACCGTTGGCCATGAAGGCTCGGAGCTTGGACAGTTGCGGAGCATATTTAATTCTCTCCTTGGCACTTAATCTTTGTGGAAAGGGGTGAGTGTTGCTGAGCCGCTCCGGACGAAAGCCAGGCAAGGGATTTTCATTGTCAGGGGAGGTGTCCTTGCAATAAAACCATGTTGCATTCCACTCCTTGGGGTGAGTGTGTAGTTTGACGTGAGGATAAGTTATCTCTTTCCTTTTCTGAATTGCCATACCGCCCAATTCGGTATTGGGGCCGTCAGTAAATTCAGTGCGGCGGTCTAAGTGGAAGCAGTCTCTAAACAATTCGACTGAAGGCTCCTCTTGAAGGTATACCTCAGAGAGCACTTGGAAGTGACATAGGTTGGTAACAGAATTGGGGCCAATATCTTGCGGGCGGAGTTGAAAATTGGCTAACACATCCCGGTAAAATTTAGAGCCGGGCGGTTTGAAGCCCCGGGCTAAATGATCTGCAAAGACCACAACCTCTCCCTCTTGAGGTGTGGGAGGACATTCATTTCCAGGAACCCTCCAGTGGATCGTATCTTTGCTGTCTAAAGCGCCGATCAAGACTAAATCGTCCAGCTGAGTTTCTATGACGCGAGAAGGAACCCAATTGCACTCATATACTTGTTTGGCCATGATGAGATCTACAAGAAATAGGTGATTCCGGTTCAAGAACATATTGAATAAAGGAAGGAGCTGGTATGAGAAATGCTAAACCGGAGGTGGTATATTTAAACCGGATTTCTATCAAGTGGCATCATATGGCTAAGAATTCTGGCGGTTCAACCAGGGGACTAATGGTATATACCGGTTTATTAACTTTTTATATATTGAGTTAAACCGCCGGATCTAAAGGCAATCGAGGTTGCGGATGGCTAAGTATGCAGAAACAGGTTTCGCAAAATTTTATTGCAGCAATGGATCTGAAGTAAGTTCAGAAAAACAGAAGATATTCAAAAGGGTAAAGACAGAACAGAAGTAAACCAACGAGCAGATATGTAGATGAGATCTATGGACTTAAGCGTGAAACTACAGGCGGATGCTAAAATACTACTGCTAATCAGGGCAGGGGTTTACAGATTTATCCGGGAGTCCGGGTGCGAGCATGAACAGGCGAGGAACACGACAAAGAACATGAAACCCTAAGAACAGATCTATGTCAAGAAGAGAAGAAGGCTTACTAGAAACGAAGAAGACGCGGAAGGATACCGCAGTGCTCTGGTGCGTTCAGGTTGATGCAGCGGCCCAAGACGATGCAGAGGTCGACGGCGGCGGCGGAGCTCCAAGGCTGGCGACGCGAGGAAGACGAAGAGAAAGAGACGAGGAGGAGAAAAGGAAATGACCCTTCGGTCCTATTTATAAGGCAACAGACGTGGGTCAGGCGCGCGAATCCAGGAGCCAAAATTTCGGAAGTAGAGCTGATGGCTTGGGTATTGCAGATCTATTAATAAAGGAGGACGTCATAAATATTAACTTTGTGATGACGTCATGCCAGTTTACAGCAGCCAGAGACGATAGCGACATGGCGGTTTACCGATTACCAGAAGATGTTGAACACAAGATTTTTATGAAGGATTGACATGAACCAGTTCAAATCAATCTGGGGCCTAATGTTGGGGATATTACCACAGGGCGTGAATTGGCCTACCTGGGCCGGGTTAACTTCAGTAGTAGTATAAGTAGATGAAGGCCCAAGGCCTATAGTCAGTTTAGAAACTGTAAGCCGTAAACCGGCATGATATGTAAACTTGTATTGTAAGTTAGGAATAGAGAGATACCAACTGGGATACGAGTATGAACCGGTTGTGACTCTATGGACCGGCGGGCGTCACCCGTGTATATAAGGGGATGACCCGGCGGCGGTTCAAGGACAGACAACAACAACTCGAGCCTAGGCGAAGCTTGTTTGCTCCCTAGCCATCGAGACCACATCAATTCCATCACAACTAGACGTAGGCTTTTACCTTCATCGAAGGGGCCGAACTAGTATAAACCCTTGTGTCTTTGTGTCCGCTTTAACCCCTTCAAGTTAACCCGTAGCGATGGCTCCACGACTAAGTCCTTTCACTAGGACATCTGCCGTGACAAATCCACGACAGGTAGCAAGAAGGATTTCTGGCGCCGTTGCCAGGGAGGTCTACACAAAAGTCAACATACCAAGTACCCACCACAATCCCTTATCTCCCGCATTACATTATTTGCCATTTGCCTCTCGTTTTCATCTCCCCCACTTCAGCCTTGCCGTTTTATTCGCCCTCTCTTTTTCATTTGCCTCTTTTTCGTTTGCCTTTTGTTTGCTCGTGTGTTGGATTGCTTGTTTGTCACGATGGCTCAAGATAATACCAAATTATGTGTCTTTACCAATACCAACAATAATGATTTCCGTAGCACTCCGATTGCTCCTCTTACCGATACTGAATCTTGCAAAATCAATGCTGCTTTGTTGAATCTTGTCATGAAAGATCAATTTGCCGGCCTTCCTAGTGAAGATGCCGCTACTCACCTAAATAGCTTTGTTGATTTGTGTGATATGAAAAAGAAGAAAGATGTTGATAATGATATTGTTAAATTGAAGCTATTTCCTTTTTCACTTAGAGATCGTGTTAAAGCTTGGTTTTCGTCTTTGCCTAAAAATAGTATTGATTCTTGGAACAAGTGCAAAGACGCTTTTATCTCTAAGTATTTTCCTCCCGCTAAGATCATCTCTCTTAAAAATGATATTATGAATTTTAAGCAACTTGATCATTAACATGTTGCACAAGCTTGGGAGAGGATGAAACTAATGATATGTAATTGCCCTACTCATGGTTTGAATTTGTGGATGATTATACAAAATTTTTATGCCGGATTGAATTTTGCTTCTAGAAATCTCCGCGGGAGGCACTTTTATGGAAATCACTTTAGGAGAAGCTACTAAACTCCTAGATAATATTATGGTTAATTATTCTCAATGGCACACTGAAAGATCTACTAATAAAAAAGTGCATGCGATAGAAGAAATTAATGTTTTGAGTGGAAAGATGGATGAACTTATGAAATTATTTGCTAGTAAGAGTGTTTCTTATGATCCTAATGATATGCCCTTGTCTACTTTGATTGAGAATAATAATGAATCTATGGATGTGAATTTTGTTGGTAGGAATAATTTTGGTAACAATGCGTATAGAGGAAACTTTAATCCTAGGCCTTATCCTAGTAATCCCTCTAATAATTATGGAAATTCCTACAACAACTCTTATGGAAATTTTAATAAGATGTCCTCTGAATTTGAGAATAGTGTGAAGGAATTTATGAATTCGCAAAAGAATTTCAATGCTTTGCTTGAAGAGAAATTGCTTAAAGTTGATGATTTGGCTAGGAACGTTGATAGAATTTCTCTTGATGTTGATCCTTTAAAGCTTAGATCTATTCCTCCTAAGCATGATATCAATGAGTCTCTCAAAGCGATGAGAATTTGCATTGAAGAATGCAAAGAAAGAACCGCTAGGATGCGTGCTAAGAAAGATTGCTTTATGAAAGTGTGTTCTTCAAATTTCTATGAAAATAAAGATGAAGATCTAAAAGTTATTGATGTGTCCCCTATTAAATATTTATTTTGCAATATGAATCTTGATAATGATGGGATTGAATATGATCCACCTTTACCTAAAAGGCGTTCCAAAAATTCGGAGTTTTTAGATCTTGATGCTAAAATTGATAAAAGTGGGATTGAAGAAATCAAAACCCTAGATGTTGCTAATCCCACTATTTTGGATTTCAAGGAATTTAATTATGAAAATTGCTCTTTGATAGATTGTATTTCCTTGTTGCAATCCGTGCTAAATTCTCCTCGTGCTTATAGTCAAAATAAAGCGTTTACTAAACATATCGTTGATGCCTTGATGCAATCTTATGAAGAAAAGCTTGATTTGGAAGTTTCTATCCCTAGAAAACTTTATGATGAGTGGGAACCAACAATTAAAATTAAGATTAAGGATCATGAGTTTTATGCTTTATGTGATTTGGGTGCTAGCGTTTCCACTATTCACAAAACTTTGTGCTATTTGCTAGATTTCCGTGATTTTGATGATTGCTCTCTAAACTTGCACCTTGCGGATTCCACTATTAAGAAACCTATGGGAAGAATTAATGATGTTCTTATTGTTGCAAATAGGAATTATGTGCCCGTAGATTTTATCATTATTGGTATAGATTGCAATCCTTCATGTCCTAATATTCTTGGTAGACCTTTCTGTCGGATTTCGGGTTCCGGCAGACCCTTGAGGTTCGAACACTAGGGTGCGCACGGAGATCTCTCCCCTACCGACCTACGCTCGATCTCTTTGCGCGAACTAAGCTGGAAAACGATGAACAACACAAGGGACACGGGGTTTATACTGGTTCAGGCCACCATTGTGGTGTAATACCCTACTCCAGTGTGTGGTGTGGTGGATTGCCTCTGGGGCTGATGATGAACAGTACAAGGGAAGAACGGTCTTGCGAGAGGTGTTCTTGAGCTAGTGCGATGAACTGCTAGGTGAGTTCGATCGCCTCTCTCTCTGCGCTCTTCTCCGATTCTCTCTTCCTAGCTCTAGGTCGATCAGATTATCCCTCCCCTAGCTCTAGGGTGGCTAGCTCTATTTATAGAGGCCCTGGGCCTCTCCCCCGAAATAATGAGCAGGAAGGGCGCCAACAATTGGCCATTTTGAAGGGGAACATCTTGTACAAGCTATCCTGACCAAAGGTGGTCTTTGGCTGCCAAAAGCACTCGTGGTGACGCCGTCTTGGGCTCCACGGTGACCTCCGTCCTGCCGTCCGGCTGGTCTTAGTCTCGTTGCACCAGAATGGCAACCTTTGCCTGATGCCTTGGCCTGTTCTTGCCCCCTTTGCACCGAAAGGGAAACAAGGACTCTGCGCAGGCCGGCGCCCGCCTGGTCTTCTGTCGTCATGGCTTGTGTCATGGGCTCCTCGCAAGGTACCCCTGCATTGATCTCTCTGCCTCCTCGCGAGCCTGCCTGATGAGGCTGCCTCTGAGGAAGCCTCCTGCTGTCTGCCCCGCGAGGCTTGGCCCCTCGCGAGGGTCTTAAGCTTGTGTTGATGAAGATGGGCCATGAGCTGGCCCCCCCACTTGAGCCACGCCGCAGGCCACAGGCAGGCAAGTCTGGGGACCCCCGTTCCTAGAACACCGACAGTAGCCCCCGGGACCAAGGCGCGCGCGGGCTTGGCTTAGCGGAGAAGCGAAGGGGCATGCGCGAAGCGCCGCGGGCCCTAACAGCCTGCGGCCTTCGGTGCCGCATGGGGGTTGATTAGAAGTGGGCGCCTGCGCTTCCCCATGACGCCTTGTCACGTGCCCAGCTAAGCGGACCCATAGTTGCACACAGTTGTTCCTCCTTTGGCTGCCCGCTCGCCTCCTACCTTTCCTTCTTCTCCGAGCTCCAACCTCCGCCGCCAATCCGGTCCGAGCTCTCCCCCTTCCCCAACGCCATGGCACCGACGAAGAAAGGAAAGGGGAAGAAGCCCGCGCCTTCGTCCTACGCACCTCCGGTGGCGGCCCCCACTGTCGATCGGTCGATCATCCTCAATCCGGAAGCTTTGAAAAAGGTCCACTCCGCCCTTGCTTCCATCTTCAACGAGTGCGGCCGGACCACAGTTTGGCCCGCATCCCATGCCTTTCTTGCTAGGACCGTCACGAAGGTCCAATTCTTCACCGATGCCCTATGGGCGGGTCTGGTTCCCTCTTTTTCCGCTTTCTCCAATGCTGTGCTCTCCCATTATCAGATCCACATGATGCACCTCGGGCCGGAGTACATTACCCTTTTGTCTGTCCTTGCTTTCGTGTGCGAGGCGATGTTGGGCATCCCTCCTTCCGTCGCCCTGCTGCGCCACTTCTTTTCTTTGCGCCCGAGCGACCCTACTCAGTGCTCGAGGTTTGTGAGCTTCTTCGCCGTGCCAGAGACGGCTGCTTCAGGGATCGACTTCGGCCTTCCTCCTCCTCAGGCCGGGTTCAGAGAGCGGTGGCTGTACGTGGATGTCGGAGTACCCAAACTGAGGGAGTCCTGGATTAGGGGGTGTCCGGATAGCCGGACTATACCTTCGGCCGGACTCCTGGACTATGAAGATACAAGATTGAAGACTTCGTCCCGTGTCCGGAAGGGACTTTCCTTGGTGTGGAAGGCAAGCTTGGCGATACGGATATGTAGATCTCCTACCATTGTAACCGACTCTGTGTAACCCTAGCCCTCTCCGGTGTCTATATAAACCGGAGGGCTTTAGTCCGTAGGACGAACAACAATCATACCATAGGCTAGCTTCTACGGTTTAGCCTCCTTGATCTCGTGGTAGATCTACTCTTGTACTACCCATATCATCAATATTAATCACGCAGGAGTAGGGTTTTACCTCCATCGAGAGGGCCCAAACCTGGGTAAAAACATTGTGTCCCTTGTCTCCTGTTACCATCTGCCTAGAGGCACAGTTCGGGACCCCCTACCCGAGATCCGCTGGTTTTGACACCGACATTGGTGCTTTCATTGAGAGTTCCTCTGTGTCGTCATCGATAGGCCCTATGGCTCCTCCGATCATCAACATCGATGCTATCCAGGGTGAGACTTTTCTCCCCGGACAGATCTTCGTCTCCAGCGGCTTTGCGCTGCGGGCCAATTCGCTTGGCCATCTGGAGCAGATTGAAAGCTACGCCCCTGGCCATCAGGTCAGATTTGGAAGTTTAAACTACATGGTGGACGACCACGGAGACTTGATCTTCGACGGATCTGAGCCACAGCCGAGTGCGCCGCACTGTCATGATGGGCATGATCTAGCTCTGCCGCCGAACAGTGCCCTGGAGGCCGCACCTATGTCCGCTCCGACCTTTAGCTCGGAGTCGACCACACCGATCGAGGATGGGTGGTTAGACACCGCCTTGGGGGCTGCAATCTCTACGGCGATCAAGCCAAACACCAGCCTTGTCCTCTGCGAAGCCCGTGACTCCAGGGTGCCGGACTCTTCTCCGGACTTCGAGCCCTCCACGCCCCCACCGATCGAATCCGATTGGGCACCGATCAGGGAATTCACCGCCGCAGACGTCTTTCAGCACTCGCCCTTCGGCGACATTCTGAATTCACTCAGGTCTCTCTCTTTGTCAGGAGAGCCCTGGCCGGACTATGACCGGCAGGATTGGGATGTGGACGACGAAGAAATTCGATCCCCACCCACCACCCACTTCGTAGCCACTGTCGATAATTTAAACGACATGCTCGACTTCGACTCCGAAGACATCGACGGTATGGACGATGATGTAGGAGACGAACATGAACCAACACCTATAAGGCACTGGACTGCCACCTCATCTCATGATGTATACATGGTGGACACACCCAAAGGAAGCGACAACGAGGAACACAGGGATGCAACGAGGGATCATTCACTCTAAAAGCAATCAAAGCGGCGACGTAAGTGCCACTCCAAGCCCCGCCTCGACAAAGACAGCAGCCATACAGACCCAGCCATAGAGCAGGACGAGCCGGCGGACGACGAACATGCCTTCGAACAACCGTCCGAATAGGGCAACTTGGATAAACAAACCGAACAACCTGTCCCCGGTGAAAACAACATTCCGGACGACCTTATGCCGGATAAACTCATGGAGCAGAAGAACCTCCACAAAAGGCTCGTTGCCACTGCACGTTGCCTGAAAAAGCAGAAGCGGAAGCTCAAAACTGCGGAAGATGCACTCAGAATCAGATGGAGCAAAGTACTCAACACCGCAGACAAATAAGGTGGCAGTCGCCGCACAAAAAGCTATCCGAAGCGAAAGCTACTGCCTGAATTTGATGAGGAGGCCTTAGAGCCCCCGCAGTCAAAAAGTAAAAATAGCCACCTGGTCGGATAGACGACCCCATGACCAGCATGAAGCGGCAAGCGGCGCCGCACACAAGACGGCACGCGATCCACTCAAGGATTCGCATCAAAAAGATGGCCCAGCCAGATCTATCTATGGGCCAAGAAAGCAAGCTCTAGTAAGCAATGCAACACAACAAATATCCGAACATCACGGCACACCCCAATACAGGGGTGCCGCACACCCCCTATGTTTCACCGATGAGGTTCTGGACTATGAATTTCCAGCGGGATTCAAGCCCGTAAACATAGAGGCGTACGACGGAACAACAGACCCTGGAGTCTGGATTGAGGACTATATCCTCCACATACACATGGCCAGAGGAGACGACCTCCACGCCATAAAATACTTACCCCTCAAGCTGAAAGGGCCAGCCCGGCTGGCTTAAAAGCCTTCCTGAAAACACCATTGGAAGTTGGGAAGAGCTTGAGGATGCTTTCCGGGCAAATTTTCAAGGGACCTATGTCCGCCCTCCGGATGCAGACGATCTCAGTCACATAACTCAATAGCCCGGAGAGTCAGCCCGGCAATTATAGAATAGATTTCTTACTAAAAAGAATCAGATAGTCGACTGTCCGTACGCCGAAGCCTTAGCAGCTTTTAAGCATAGCGTTCGAGACGAATGGCTCGCCAGACACCTCGGCCAAGAAAAGCCAAGAACAATGGCCGCATTAACAAGCCTCATGACCCGCTTTTGCGCAGGAGAGGCTAGCTGGTTGGCAAGATGCAGCACCAGCGACCCAAGTACATCCGAAGTGAGAGATGGAAACAAAAAACCGCGACGCAGCAAGGACCAGCGCCGGAATAAGGGAAACAGCCCAAAGAGCACGTCAGTCAACGCCGGATTCAAAAGCTCACGGCAGAACCAGAAAAATTCGCCCCTCCAGGATAACAGGGACGAGCTATCCAACCTAAACAAAATCTTGGACAGGATATGTCAAATACACAGTACTCCCGGGAAGCCTGCAAACCATACCCACAGAGATTGTTGGGTCTTCAAGCAATCCGGCAAACTCAACGCTGAACACAAGGGACTCGACACACCAAGTGAGGACGATGACGAACCCCACAAGCAGAGCACCAGGAAACAAAAGAATTTTCCACAAGAAGTCAAAACAGTAAACTTACTTCATGTGACAAAACGAGTGGCGCCTATAGAGATACGCGCCATATGGCCTATCCCAAAGGAGTCTCGCCACTGGTTGTTAAAACCGATCACCTTCGACCATCAGGATTACTGTAGAAGTATCCGGAATGCAGGCTGGACTGCCTTGGTATTAGATCCAATAATTCGCGGACTCCACTTTACAAATGTCCTGATGGACGGCGGCAGTGGTCTAAACCTGTTGTATCAGGACACAATCTGCCGCATGGGGATAGACCCAACAAAAATTCGCCATGGCAACACTTCCTTTCAAGGAGTAACGCCAGGCCCGGTTGCCCACTGCACGGGCTCTCTCTGGCTAGAAGTTATGTTCGGCTCCCCCGACAACTTCCGTCGCGAAAGGCTAACCTTCCATATCGCCCCATTTTCAAGCAGCTATCAAGCACTACTGGGACGCGAAGCTTTCGCCCGCTTTAACGCAATACCACATTATGCATCTCTTACGCTCAAGATGCCCGGTCCACGAGGAATCATCTCATTAAAGGGAGAACATTGAGTGCGCCTCCCGCATGGAGGACTGTGCGGCTGCCTTGACAGCCCCACAATAAAACGGCTTCACCAGCCAAAACATCTAAACAGGTCGTTAAGACCACGGACACGGCTAAGACGAGTCCGACATAAGCATATAATTGATAAAGGTTTAATAGCCGTATACCCCTGTACTAGGGGCTCCGCGCATATAAAACAAGAGACAATCAAGCTCAATTTTACCCATTTCAATTTATACTTTGTTTCTTTAGTATAACTTTTGTTCGGCACGGCCCTTTTTCAACTAAGTTCCTCTCTTTTACAGATGAACACCGTGCTGCGCCCGTCCAGAATACGGCACGACGGAGACACAGGCGCAGACGTGCAGCAGGGACCCGTTCCAAGGATTCTTTTCCGATTAAGACCCTGCGTGAACCTTTTTTACTGTCTCTTGTTGATACACATCCCCTGGTTTCTTGGTATAACCAAGGAGGAGGCTGGCGTCTTGGCATGTGGCCACGTCAGAATTTTGCGCGTACCTGGACACTAGGGGCTTATTACTAAGGGCGTTATACCGCCCGCCCTCATAAAGACCGAATACCTTAGGGAGTGTTCGGCGTCGCGAGTTTAGCCTTATATGCATCAGCTCCAAATCATGTCCTTGGTCAAATGTTGGGTTTGCCCGACTCCTGTGTTTTGCTGCCTTACGTTCCGCTCTATCGGCTAAGGCGGCACCAGGAGAACTACTGCAATTGTGCCCCGGTTCAGCCAGGTGAGCACCTCAGTAGAGAAAGCCAAAAACTGACTGTCATGATATAGCGTGAGACTGGTCAACCACTCGATGACTTACCGGAATCTATAGGATTCCTCCGCTTTAACGAAGGGCCGTTTCCCGGCCAGGCACATACGCACCCCGAGTTCGGGCGAGCGCAGGCGCCACCAGGGGCTATATAAGTAGCCTCGCTATCAAACTCCTATGGCTAAGTGAAAGTGATAAAGCATTATAGTCCGATTGCCTAGTTCGCTGCGCTATCACCTCCTTTGTAGGACCAAGACGTTGGATCAAGTGTGAAAATGCGCCTTCTGCGAACACCCCCGCATT
Organism: Triticum dicoccoides; assembly: GCF_002162155.2. Lineage (NCBI taxonomy): Eukaryota > Viridiplantae > Streptophyta > Magnoliopsida > Poales > Poaceae > Triticum > Triticum dicoccoides. Next base: position 536,286,773 of record NC_041387.1, on the reverse strand, counting down.
ATTTGCGTGGGGGCTGAAGCCGAGGACTGCCATCTTTCAGATTATATATACATATATCTTAAACGGCCGCACAGGAGGTGTTATAATACTTGAAGGCACTAGTATGAAAAGCTTCTACAATTTATCAAAATATTGTCTTACAATAACATATGCTATTTGAACATAGCATCCTTCGAGCACTGCGTCTCTATTACACGAGCGCCTTGCGGAACTTCCTGAAAATAGTTCTCGACAGGTACTCGGCTTTTGTCCGAATCTCGGGATGCAACAGCAGTGGTCTCCATCTCCGCCCAGTATGTCTTGACACGGGAAAGAGCCATCCGTGCACCCTCTATGCACGCTGACCTCTTCATCGCATTAATATGCGGCACCGCACCAAGGAACTGCTGCACCAAGTTGAAATAACTTTTCATCTCTGGCCTCTCCGGCCACAGATGACTCATGACACACTTCATGGCCAGTCCGGACAACCTATTCAGCTCGGCCCATTCGGCCAGACGATCGGCCACTGACATAGACGCTTTGGATTGTGGAACTGCGACCAGAAGAGCTTTTCCACTTCGCGATCTTCTTGATCGCGAAAGTGTTCGGCCGCATTCGGTCTAACGGAGCATGTTTAGGATCACAAAACTTCCTCCGCAGCATAAAGGGCTTTCCAGCCGTGATCTCTCCGTCCTGACGTAGCTCCTCCTTCATAGCTCTCATCGCAGAGCGAGCATCCTTGGCATCCGCAACGGCCTTCTCCAGGTCCGTCTATTCCACCCGGTCTTCTTTTTCAAGAAGCTTGCAACGGTCAGCAGCGCTCTTCAGCTTCACGGCCATCTCGGCCATTTCCTTCTTGCTTCGGCAGTGAGCAGCCTGTTCGGCTTTCAGCTCTTCAATTGCCTTTCCGGCAGCCGCATCACTTTTCCTGGCTTGCTCCTTGGCTCGGGCAAGTTCCGCCCGAAGATTCTCCATGGCAGCGGCACCATCTGCATCAAGCACACACATTGTAAGATACTGGCATAAAGCTCCTCTTACCAGGTGCCGCCGGATGAATCACATACCTTGTGCCTCGTCAAGCCACTTGTTGACAAGCGCGATGTCGGCATCTGCCACGTCAAGTTGCCGCTTTAGCTCGGCAAATTCATCAGTCCGGCTAGCCACCGAACACTTCGCCACCTACGTATGAAGGTGGCATGTTAGACCTGGGATTATGATCCTCTACGCGCCGTCACTTTTGACAACGCACAGAGTCTCAGGGGCTACTATCTACACAGGGCGCATCTTATTTATGCGCAACTGTCAAAAAGGGTGCATTATTTTGCGTACCTCAAAACCTGTCAGTAAACTCCTGACGGCCTCGTGCAATCCGCTCTCCGCGGATGAAATCCTTTCAATCACCGTGCCCATCAACGCACGGTGCTCCTTTGAGATAGATGCTCGCCCTAGCAGATCCTTCAGCTCCTCCGACCGCGCATCGGACGGTGCCGGACTCGTCCTATGGCCTTTTTCGAAGGCCGGACGCGGAGGGCTTTGGGGGGCCATATGGCTACCTTTCGGCCCTGCCGGATTCGGAGAAACCCTCCGCGACGATAACTCAGGGTCGCCCGCCTCGTGAGGCGGTACGGCAGGGGGAGGCGTTCCGCTCTCCATCATCTCCGGAAGAAGATCCCCCGAAGACGAGCTCTGCTGAGAAGGGCTGAGGTCCGAGCTACAAGGTAAATTCTCGGTTACTCTTCTCAGATATAAAGCAAGGATTCCTCTCAAAGAAAAACTCCTCTCTACTTACGGCTCGGTGGAGGGCTGATCCCCTTGAGGGCGTAATTCGGCCGAGGTATCCCCCGGCGCAGGACCCTCTGACGAAGATTTCTTCCCCCGCACTAAGGCCATGCCCTCTGGGTCGTCAGAGGCGGTCCTCTTCTTCCCCCGAGGAGAGGAATTTTCAATTCCTCCCTTCCGAACAACCTCCTTCGAGGAGGCCATAGCTTCCTTGTCCCCTCCCTCGCCTTCCTCTGAAGGCACAACCTCCAACATCCTGACCAACACGGGATCCGGCGTGGTCTCGGGGAGGGGGGCCGGACACCTGATCAGCTTTGCTTTTGCTACCCACTCCTGTTTAAAGGACAACTCTTTTAGGGGCAATTCTATAATAAATATACGGATAGCAAGTCCGGGCACAAGGCTACTTACTTGAGTATCCGGGCGATTGCAGCTCAGACCTGCGTCCTCGGTCAAGTCCGGACACATTGCTTGTGATCCGAAGAACAATTTGAACATCTCCACGGGCGTCGCGCTCATAAAATGTTGGAGAGCTCGCGGTCCCTCCGGATTGAACTCCCACAAGCGAAGGGGCCGACGTTTGCCGGGCAGGGTTCGGCCTGCGTCACTTCGACCAGGCTGAGGTCTCTTTCTAAGAGATCCCTGATGCAGCCCTGCAACAAGGGCACGTCCTTGGATGGCCCCCAGTCTAGTCCTTTATTAACCCATGACGCTAGCTGTGGTTGGGGACCCGAGCGAAAGGCAGGTGGCGCCACCCATTTGGTGCCCTGGGAGCGGTCATATAGAACCACTCTCATTGCCGTAAGCCGAGCTCCTCTTGAAAAGAGCCCTCGGGCCATGGAGCATCAACATTTTTGCTTATAATAACACCTTTGCACTCCGCGTGCCGTCCCTCGATCGTCTTCTGTTCTACTTTGAAGGTCTTGAGCCATAGTCCGAAGTGGGGAGTAATACGGAGGAAGGCTTCACACATGACAATGAATGAGGAAATATGGAGGATGGACTCCGGAGCTAAGTCGTGAAATTCCAGCCCATAATAGAACATGAGCCCCCTCACAAAGGGATCCGTCGGGAAGCCTAGCCCCCGAAGGAAGTGAGACATGAACCCCACACTCTCACCAAGCTTGGGAGTGGGAATGACCTGCCCTTGAGCATGCAGCCTATGCGAAATTTTGCCGGTCAAGAACCTGGCCTCTCTCAACTTTAGCACGTCCTCCTCCGCGATGGAGGAGGGCATCCATCGGCCTCAAAGGTCGAAACCAGACATTTTTGAAGGTCCGAAGCGCCTGAAATCTGGAGCCTTGGGTGTTGGAACTCAAGGCGAACGGCGAACTCGTTTGAGATTGAAAGAAAGGAGTAAGGCCTTGGTCTCTTTATAATAGGTTGAATACCAAGGGCCCTCCCCGTGACCGTTTGGGACTTGCCTTTGATCGAGAAAACATACCAACGGGCACAACTGGGTTACCCACGTCCGTATTGATGAGAATCCCGTAAATAAAGGGGACACGATCTCTGCTTTGAAAGGACGTGCCAAGGAAACCGCCTCGCAAAACGCGCTGAGGTGGGACAGTAAAAACGATTCGAATAAAGGCTTGGTCGTGGTGTGATGTCACGCTATGGAATATGTCAGCAGATTAGATTTGTGTAAATATTATTCTCTCTATGGCAATATGTGGAAACTTATTTTGCAGAGCCGGACACTATCCTTGTGTTCAAAATCTTCTATGAAGTACTTGGAGGAGGAACCTGCCTTGCAATGCCGAAGACAATCTGCGCGCCGGACTCGTCGTCATTGAAGCCTGGTTCAGGGGCTACTAAGTTAGTCCTGGATTAGGGGGTGTCCAGATAGCCGGACTATACCTTCGGCCGGACTCCTGGACTATGAAGATACAAGATTGAAGACTTCGTCCCGTGTCCGGAAGGGACTTTCCTTGGTGTGGAAGGCAAGCTTGGCGATACGGATATGTAGATCTCCTACCATTGTAACCGACTCTGTGTAACCCTAGCCCTCTCCGGTGTCTATATAAATAGGAGGGCTTTAGTCCGTAGGATGAACAACAATCATACCATAGGCTAGCTTCTAGGGTTTAGCCTCCTTGATCTCGTGGTAGATCTACTCTTGTACTACCCATATCATCAATATTAATCAAGCAGGAGTAGGGTTTTACCTCCATCGAGAGGGCCCAGACCTGGGTAAAAACATTGTGTCCCTTGTCTCCTGTTACCATCCGCCTGGACGCACAGTTCGGGACCTCCTACCCGAGATCCGCCGGTTTTGACACCGACACAACCCCTTGCTCTCGCACCCGACATTGCCTGCTGTTCCCAACCCAGGCTGGGGTCATGAACCGCTCACGAGCCCCCGGCTCGCCTTTGTCTGGCGCCGCTTCCAAAGCTTGAGGGAGCACAATGTGACAGCGCCCAAGGTGGTGAAGGAGTTCCTCCTATGTCGCGTTGCTCCTCTCCAGTGCCACTCTCGCCGGATGTGGGACTTTGCGGGGCGCAGGGACCGTATGCAGCTCCAGGAGGAGGATTTGGCGCCCGAAGCACTGTAGACGGTGCTCAGGGTCTTGACTGGCGATCCTTCCCCGGGCAGCCTACGGAGTGGTGGTGTCCTCTTGTATCTTTGCTCCGGCAGGGCTGATTTCGTGAAGCAGATGCCTAGCTTCGACGAATGGGGGCTGCGCCTGGCTGGCCTCACGGGGCCACATGAGAACCCAGTCGCCGTGGTTGTTCCCCCAGCTGCCCGCGGCGGTCCTTCCTCAGGCAACAGGGTGGGGAGAGAACCGACGGGAGCTGAGGTGGCTGATGTCGTCGTGCCAGCACCTCATGAGGCCTCGAAGGCGACGTCCCCTGAGGCCCGCCCTGGGGCGGCGGTCGATGTAGGGTCACGACCTTCGGCTCTTGATGCCGGGGCTCCCGAGCCCCCAGCCGCTCTTCGTGAGGCGACGCCCGACGGCGCCCCCAAAGCTAACTCCTCCGGCGCTGACGACCCTGAGGCTTCTTCAGCATCCCAGGCCGACCCTTGCCCCAGGCGCTTAGGTCGGTTCCGCGTAGACTTCGAGGCCCTTCGCAAGAGGAAGGAGGCCTTGGGTGGCAGCGACCACCCTTGCCGCTTGTTAAAGCGCAGGAAGCACTTTGCCAAGGATGAGTAAGTCTTCTTCTTTCTCTGCTCATTTGCCCAGTTATCCTGGTGGCTGATTGTGGCCCTTCAGGCCCCGTCTCACTGAACCCGCCGAGTCGACCCGGGAGCCAGCCCCCGCGGCTTCACCCCCTTTGCTGGCTCCGGGCCCGCCGAGCTCGGGTGGCACTTTTGCTGCTGGACTGGCTGGCAGAGTGACCTGCTCCATAGGGCATCTCAAGCCTGCCCGCCCGATGCCCTTTCTTCACGAGCCTTCTTGGGGCACGTCAGGCTTGCCCCGCACCCCTCCTCTGATCATGGAGGGCGAATGGCTGAAGTATGTCCTTGGCTCCTCCTCCGTGAGTGGACAGACGCCAGGCCGGACTCTCAGAGGGGTCCGTCCGGCGATGGTTGGGGCGGCAGCCCCCAGCCCCACGCCTGGAGGGGGCTTGCCGCCTCGGGGCCCTCCGCATGCTCCAGCGGAGGAGGGTGATGCAGAAGATGTGCTCAGGCGTGCTCGGGAGCGTCGCGCCCTTCATGAAGGGTTTCTCCAGGGGGCAACGGATGCGGTGAACCGGGTCAGTGCAGAGCTGGCTGCCGAGGATGCACGCCTCGAGGCTGAAGGTTTGTGCCTCGCTGAAGAGAAGCGCAAGTTGAAGGTGGCCATCGCCCTTGCGCGCCACCAACGCGATCTTGACAACCGAAGGCCGAAGTGTCGTTGGCGGCTTCACGGGAGGCCTGTTCCCAGGCCGTCGAAGAGGATCGCGAAGCAGACCGACGGCACAGAGATGCGGAGGAGCACGCACGAGAGCTCCAAGCTTGGAGCAATTCTCTGGAGCAGCAAGTGGAACTGCGCCACGCGGCTCTTGGGTCGATGCAGGAGGCCGCCGTTGACCGGGCGGAGCTCTAGAGGCGCGAGGAAGCACTGACGCTAGAGGTCGCCGAGCACAGCCTTGACCTTGAGCGATTGGAGACGAGGGAGCGCCTGGCGGCTCAGGCGGAGGACGATGTTGCGGCATGCGAAGCCCTGGTACGGGAAGAGGTCGACCGCCGCATGGCGGAAGCTCGCTCGGCCCTCGAGCGTGAATATGAAGCGGAGTTGGTGCTGATCAAGGCCGAGGCTGAGGGCAGGACGGTGGCCATCAAGGCCAAGTTGGTTGAAGAGACGTGGCGTGCGGATTCTTCCGCAGCCGCCCTCGACGCGGCACAGGCGGAGCTGTCCTCTTCCCGGGCTGAGCTGCTTCATCTTCAACAGAGGGTTGATGACGCCGAGGCCATCGCGCGGCAGAACGAGGACGAGATCCGCCAGCGGAGGGTCCTGGAGCACGATCATGCTTCCATGCTTCAGACGCTCAGGGAAAAGGCCAACTCAGCCTTGGGTGAGATTTGCGAGGCTGCCGCTAAGGAGCCGCATGAGACCAAGTATGCCGGCAACCTTCAGTTCTTCACCGACGTGGTGACGCTTCTGGAGAACCGCTCCGAGAGGGCCCGCTGGCTCGTTGAAGAGAGGAGCCGAGCCTTGCTTAAGCGCACCTTCTCCCGTGTCTTCAGCTATCTGCAGGGGAGGGACTCCCACTTCGACTTCGACGCCGCCATTGCACCCGTGCCCATAGCAGTCCGAGGCGACCTGGCGCAATGGGTGGAGAACAACGTGGACGCTCTCGTTCGGGCCTTCACGTCTGATGACGATGGTGTGATCATGGCCGCTGATGGTGGCGGCGTTGTGAACGAGCCTGGTGCTGACGGGGACGCCGGCGGCAGTGGCGACAATGTCAGCGACGCCAGCGACGCGTCCGAGGATCCCCTTGAAGACGCGGTGAGCGATATGTCCGACTAGTCGTATGCTACAGCTGTTTATCCTGCATAAAGGAGACTCGGGCTTGGCCCCGAAGAATGTGAGAGCATTTTGGGAGGGGAGGCCCCTCATGGAAAGATTTGTGATCAGTACCCTGGTAAGTGTAACATTACACGTGAGCTTAGCCGCTTGCCTGGTGATGGTTCGGCTGATTCGTTTGCCTTTTGATCCTTGCGAGCCCTGAGCGGCC
>NC_041387.1:536265459-536279701 GCF_002162155.2 Triticum dicoccoides | reverse complement strand
TCCCGATTAACCTGTTGATCCTGTGATGAGAACCTCCGGAGAGGGTGCGGTGACAATGGTCCGAGCTGTAGACGTGCCTGGTCCATCCCGGCTCGTGAGGGGCTCATGAGGGGTGGGGGGGGGGCAGCTGATGCTAAATGGGGACGTAGAGCCGAAACCAGAACGCGAGAGATTTCTCGAACGAGACTAAACACCCCTTCCCCAAACGCATGCAAGCCTCAAACTCAAATCCAACTTAAATCCAAACTGAAGAAACTTGTCAACAAGGAAGAAGCAGAAAGCAAAAAAGGCCGCGTCCGGCACCTAGTCTAGTCTTCGATGTCTTCTCACCAGCGCGGAGCTAAGTGCTGCCACTGGGCATGGGCGGGAGCCCCAGGGCCTGAGGCCGGCACCCCTGAGACTCTGCGGCATGTACAGCCCCACTCATTATTACGTGAGAGTGTCACGGGGCGGCGAGCTTCACATGCACTGGGCCTTCTTCACAGGTACCGGCCTTGCTTCATATCGCCAGACAAGGGCCCCGCCTTGCGCCTCACTCTGCCGCCATTGACGGCGACCGGAAACCAAGGACGACGCCAATGTGGTAGAGCGGTCGCCAGCGGTTCTCCCGACGACCACGGGTCCTCTGCCGGGGGCAGGCCATGGGGCACCTCCCCGGCAGAGGGCCTACCTCCTGAGAACATCTTGCTCCGACCACCGCGAGGGCGAGTCCGGATCTCGGCCCCTCTCCTGCAGCCCCCTGCGCTCTCCTCCTGAGGGATAAGGGGCTGCAGCATTGGGGCGGCCATCTGCCGCGGCAACCTGTATCTCATGCGACCCATGGTTAGCGTAAGCTTGCTCATGAGGAATGAGTGGTACCCGATAGTTGCTGCTGTCGGCGCGGTTGCCGAGGCTGTCTTGGGGTTCCTGAAAGAGCTCGGCTTCCAGCGCCTCCTTGTCCCAGCCGGGCCCGAGGAACGAGCCGTGATCTTCTTCCAGTGCGCTTCCTTGATCCACCATGCGGGGTACATAAGCCTCCGGGGCCACCACCTCGTGGACCTCGCCGTAGTGCCCCGCACGCCACGCAGTCTAGCTTGGAGCATCGGCTTGGGGGTGATGGCGCGATGGTCCGCCAAGGCCAAAGGCCGCGGCGCGTATCCCGTTGCCGGCCTGAGGAGGGGCCGGCGCGACTTGCCGCCCGGTGTTGACGGAGGCGTTGGCGCTGGACTGGCCCGGGAGCCCGCTTGAAGTTACGTGAGCATGCATAACGCCGCCGTGCGACCCGTCCTGGATCTGGGGCGGCAGCTGGATGCAGAAAGGGGGTGCTCCTGAGGCGGCGGCGTCCAGAAGCTCGGCCACCCGCTCCAGCAACATGTCGCGACCGCCTTCCAGCAAACGGCACCGTAGCAGTTCTCGGGCCACCGTGAGCGCGGCCCTGGAGTTCGCCTGCTCCCGCCGGGTGTACGGTGCTGTGGCCGCGGCGTGGTTCGAGGCCCTTGCTGCGGCCCGCGCCTGCCATGGTGTGAGGGCAGGCGGTGTCTGGCCGCGTCGCCCGCGCCCCGCAACGCCCTGCGGAGCACGAGCTGCCTGAGGCGCAAGGTTGAGGTCGCCCTGAGCTGACGACACGACGTGGGCGGGCCACGCCACCCAGCGGTTAGCGTTGGCGGCCGGGTCGCTCGACATCTGAACGGCGAGGCGACGGAACGCGATGCGGAGGAAGAGGGATTCCGGTGCACCCCTACCTGGCACGCCAAATGTCGGACTTCGGGTTCTGGCAGACCCTTGAGCATGGGCGGACCCACGTTCATGGGAGTGGGGGCCTAGGACCCCACTCAAAATATGAAACTTCAGTGATATTTCTTTGAAATTTCAGAAATTTTTGCCAAAACTATGTGAATTTGTACAAAGTATGCCCCCACTCCCATAGTTTGCCCCCACTTAGAATAGTTTCTGGGTCCGCCCCTGCCCTTGAGGTTCGAACACTGGGGTGCGTGCGGAGATCTCTCCTCTACCGATCTACGCTCGATCTCTTCGTGCGAACTAAGCTGGAAAACAAAGAACAACACAAGGGACACGGGGTTTATACTGGTTTAGGCCACCATTGTGGTGTAATACCCTACTCGAGTGTGTGGTGTGGTGGATTGCCTCTGGGGCTGATGATGAACAGTACAAGGGAAGAACGGCCTCGCAAGAGGTGTTCTTGAGCTGGTGCGATGAACTGCTGGGTGAGTTCGATTGCCTCTCTCTCTACGCTCTTCTCCTATTCTCTCTTCCTAGCTCTAGGTCCGATCAGATCATCCCTCCCCTAGCTCTAGGGTGGCTAGCTCTATTTATAGAGGCCCTGGGTCTCTCCCCCGAAATAATGAGCGGGAAGGGAGCCAACAATTGGCCATTTTGAAGGGGAACATCTAGTACAAGCTATCCTGACTAAATGTGGTCTTCGGCTGCCAAAAGCACTCGTGGTGACGCCGTCTTGTACTCCACGGTGACCTCCGTCCTGCCGTCCGGCTGGTCTTAGTCTCGTTGCACCGAAATGGCAACCTTTGCCTGATGCCTTGGCCTGTGCTTGCCCCCTTTGCACCGAAAGGGAAACAAGGACTCTGCGCAGGCCGGCGCCCACCTAGCGCCCACCTGGTCATCGGTCGTCATGGCTTGCATCATGGGCCCCTCGCGAGGTACCCCTGTATTGATCTCTCCGCCTCCTCGCGAGCCTGCCTGATGAGTGTGCCTCTGAGGAAGCCTCATGCTGTCTGCCCCATAAGGCTTGGCCCCTCGCGAGGGTCTTGAGCTTGTGTTGATGAAGATGGGCCACGAGCTGGGCCCCCACTTGAGCCACGCCGCAGGCCCCAGGCAGGCAAGTCTGGGGACCCCTGTTCCCAGAATGCCGACACTTTCCTTAGAACGATTGGTGCAATTATTGATATGAAGTAAGGGAATATTAGATTCCAATTTACATTAAAGAAAGGCATGGAACACTTCCCTAGGAAGAAAATAAAATTACCATATGAATCTATCACGAGATCCACTTATGGATTGCCTACCAAAGATGGCAATACCTAGATCTATCCTTGCTTTTATGCCTAGCTAGGGGCGTTAAATGATAGCGCTTGTTGGGAGGCAACCCAATTTTATTTTTAGTTTTTTTGCTTTTTGCTTCTGTTTAGGAATAAATGTTTGTTATAGCCTCTGGTTAGATTTATTTTTATGTTTTAATTAGTGTTTGTGCCAAGTTAAACCTATAGGATCTTCTTGGATGATAGTTATTTGATCTTTCTGTAATTTCCAGAAACTTTCTGTTCACAAAAACAATTGTTAAAAATCACCAGAACGTGATAAAATAGTGATTCCAATTGGTTATGATCAATAGACAAATTGACTAGGTCTTCATATTTTGGCTGATTGTTTGGAGTTATATAAGTTTGCGTTAGTTACAGATTACTACAGACTGTTCTGTTTTTGATAGATTCTGTTTTTCGTGTGTTGTTTGCTTAATTTGATGAATCTATGGCTAGTATAATAGTTTATAAACCATAGAGAAGTTGGAATAAAGTAGGTTTAACACCAATATAAATAAAGAATGAGTTCATTACAGTACATTGAAGTGGTCTTTTGTTTTCTTTCGCTAACAGAGCTCACGAGATTTCTGTTGAGTTTTGTGTTGTGAAGTTTTCATGTTTTGGGTGAAAGATTTTTGATGGATTATGGAACAAGGAGTGGCAAGAGCCTAAGATTGGGGATGCCCATGGCACCCCCAAGATAATATAAGGACATTAAAAAGCCAAAGCTTGGGGATTCCCCGGAAGGCATCCCCTCTTTCGTCTACTTCCATCGGTAACTTTACTTGGAGCTATAATTTTATTCACCACATGATATGTGTTTTGCTTGGAGCATCTTGTATGATTTGAGTCTTTGCTTTTTAGTTTACCACAATCATCCTTGCTTCACTCACCTTTTGAGAGAGCCATACATGATTGGGAAATTATTAGAATGCTCTTTGTGCTTCACTTATATCTTTTGAGTTATATAGTTTTGCTCTAGTACTTCACTTATATCTTTTAGAGCACGGATGTGGATTTGTTTTATAGAAACTATTGATCTCTCATGCTTCACTTAGATTATTTTGAGAGTCTTAAATAGCATGGTAATTTTCTTAAATAATCTTAATATGCTAGGTATTCAAGAATAGTAAAAACTTTCTTATGAGTGTGTTGAATACTAAGAGAAGTTTGATGCTTGATGATTGTTTTGAGATATGGAGGTAATAATATCAAAGTCGTGCTAGTTGAGTAGTTGTGAATTTGAGAAATGCTTGTGTTGAAGTTTTCAAGTCCCCTAGCATGCACGTATGCCAAACATTATGTAACAAATTTGAAACATGAGGTGTTCTTGGATTGTCCTCCTTATGAGTGGCGGTCGGCGACGAGCGATGGTCTTTTCCTACTAATCTATCCCCCTAGGAGCATGCGCGTAGTGCTTGGTTTTTGATGACTTGTATATTTTTGCAATAAGTATGTGAGTTCTTTATGACTAATGTTGACTCCATGGATTATACGCACTCTCACCCTTCCATCATTGCTAGCCTCTTCGGTACCGTGCATTGCCCTTTCTCACATTGAGAGTTGGTGCAAACATCGCCGGTGCATCCAAACCCCGTGATATGATACTCTTTCACACATAAACCTCCTTATATCTTCCTCAAAACATCCACCATACCTACCTATTATGACATTTCCATAGCCATTCCGAGATATATTGCCATGCAACTTTCCACCATTCCGTTTATCATGACACATTCATCATTGTCATATTACTAGCATGATCATGTAGTTGACATAGTATTTGTGGCAAAGCCACCGTTCATAATTCTTTCATACATGTCACTCTTGGTTCATTGCATATCTCGGTATACCATCGGGGGCATTCATATAGAGTCATACTTTGTTCTAGTATCGAGTTGTAATCATTGAGTTGTAAATAAATAGAAGTGTGATGATCATCATTTTCTAGAGCATTGTCCCAAGTGAGGAATAAAAAAAAGAGAAGGCCATAGAAAAAAGAGAAGGCCCAAAAAAATGAGAGAAAAAGAGAGAAGGGACAATGCTACTATCCTTTGCCACAATTGAGCTTCAAAGTAGCACCATAATCTTCATGATAAGGAGTCTCTTTTTTGTCACTTTCATATACTAGTGGGAATTTTTCATTATAGAACTTGGCTTGTATATTCCAACAATGGGCCTCCTCAAGTGCCCTATGTCTTCATGAGCAAGCAAGTTGGATGCACACCCACTTAGTTTCTTTTGTTGAGCTTTCATACATTTATAGCTCTAGTGCATCTGTTGCATGGCAATCCCTACTCCTTGCATTAACATCAATCGATGGGCATCTCCATAGCCCATTGATTAGCCTCGTTGATGTGAGACTTTCTCCTTTTTTGTCTTCTCCACATAACCCCCATCATCATATTCTATTCCACCCATAGTGCTATGTCCATGGCTCGCGCTCATGTATTGCGTGAAAGTTTATAGGTTTGAGATTACTAAGTATGAAACAATTGCTTGGCTTGTCATCGGGGTTGTGCATGATGAGAGCATTCTTGTGTGACGAAAATGGAGCATGACTAAACTATATGATTTTGTAGGGATGAACTTTCTTTGGCCATGTTATTTTGAGAAGACATAATTGCTTAGTTAGTATGCTTGAAGTATTATTATTTTTATGTCAATATGAACTTTTATCTTGAATCTTTCGGATCTGAATATTCATACCACAATTAAGAAGAATTACACTGAAATTATGCCAAGTAGCACTCCACATCAAAAATTATCTTTTTTATCATTTACCTACCCGAGGACTAGCAGTAATTAAGCTTGGGGATGCTTGATACGTCTCCAACGTATCTATAATTTTTGATTGCTCCATGCTATATTATCTACTGTTTTGGACATTATCGGGCTTTATTATTCACTTTTATATTATTTTTGGGACTAACCTATTAACCGGAGGCCCGGCCTAGAATTGCTATTTTTTGCCTATTTTAGAGTTTCACAGAAAAGGAATATCAAACGGAGTCCAAACGGAATGATACCTTCGGGAACGTGATTTTTAGGAAGATTATGATCCGGGAGACTTGGACCCTATGTCAAGAAACAAAGGAGGAAGCCACGAGGTAGGGGGCGCGCCCACCCCCCAAGGCGTGCCCTCCACCCTCGTGGGTCCCCTGTTGCTCCACCGGCGTTCTCCTTCCTCCTATATATACCTACGTACCCCCAAGCGATCAGATACGGAGCCAAAAACCTAATTCCACCGCCGCAACCTTCTACACCCATGAGATCCCATCTTGGGGCCTGTTCCGGAGCTCCGCCGGAGAGGGCATCCATCACGGAGGGCTTCTACATCAACACCATAGCCTCTCCGATGAAGTGTGAGTAGTTTACCTCAGACCTTTGGGTCCATAGTTAGTAGCTAGATGGCTTCTTCTCTCTTTTTGGATCTCAATACAATGTTCTCCCCCTCTCTCATGTAGATCTATTCGATGTAATCTTCTTTTTGCGGTGTGTTTGTTGAGACCGATGAATTGTGGGTTTATGGTCAAGATTATCTATGAACAACATTTGAATCTTTTCTGAATTCTTTTATGTATGATTGGTTATCTTTGCAAGTCTGTTCGAATTATCAGTTTGGTTTGGCCTACTAGATTGATCTTTCTTGCAATGGGAGAAGTGCTTAGCTTTGGGTTCAATCTTGCGGTGTCCTTTCCCAGTGACAGTAGGGGCAGCAAGGCACGTATTGTATTGTTGCCATCGAGGATAACAAGATGGGGTTTTTATCATATTGCATGAATTTATCCCTCTATATCATGTCATCTTGCTTAAGGCGTTACTCTATTTTCATGAACTTAATACTGTAGGTGCATGCTGGATAGCGGTCGATGAGTGGAGTAATAGTAGTAGATGCAGGCAGGAGTCGGTATACTTGTCTCGGACGTGATGCCTATATACATGATCATACCTAGATATTCTCATAATTACGTTCAATTCTGTCAATTGCTCAACAGTAATTCGTTCACCCACCGTAAAACAGTTATGCTCTTGAGAGAAGCCACTAGTGAAACCTATGGCCCCCGGGTCTATCTTCATCATATTAATCTTCCAACACTTAGTTATTTCCTTTGCTTTTTTACTTTGCTTTTATTTTACTTTGCATCTTTATCACAAAAATACCAAAAATATTATCCTATCATATCTATCAGATCTCACTCTCGTAAGTGACCTTGAAGGGATTGACAACCCCTTATCACGTTGGTTGCGAGGATTTATTTGTATTGTGCAGGTACGAGGGACTCGCGCATAGCCTCCTACTGGATTGATATCTTGGTTCTCAAAAACTGAGGGAAACACTTACGCTACTTTGCTGCATCACCATTTCCTCTTCAAGGGAAAACCAATGCAGTGCTCAAGAGGTAGCAGGGAGAGCTGGAAGCTCGGTGGTAGTGCGGTGGCGTCCTGGTGGCGCTGGGTGGCGTGGTCGCTGAAGGAATAGGCGGTCTTGGTGGGGTCATCCTCATCCGGCTGCTCCAGCTCGTGGATGGGCGCCAAGGTGGGGGTCGTCGGAGCTGGCGGTGGACGGTGGTGGGCAGGGTGAGGTCGATGGATCTAGGGTGGGGAGGAGGCGAGTGGTAGCCGGGGACCTGTCGAAGAGAGAGCGAGTGCGAGGGCAAAAGGGGAAAGTGGAGAAATATTACAACGTGACAAAAAATGAACTGGTTATCTCCAGCGAAAATTATTTCGGAATGGAGGGAGTACAAAATATTAAGGCGGAAGAAGGCAGTGTATGTCATTTCGCACACGGAGGTGACACGTTCCCTCTCGGAACCACCAGCCTTCTTGAGTGAAGCTCCGGTTTGCAAGAAGCTTATACCAAATCTTGTCCCAATTCGGCTAAAAAATTTACCACAACATGTTGGTGCCATGTCATGACACCATGCCAAGTTTCATGATTTTCAGGCGTGTTTTGGATTTACAAAAATTAAAAAACCAAGTTTCTCAATCTTTCCGGCCGAGCAAGGACGCCGAGATGTTCGAATTTCATTCCTATTTCTTGCATGGGACCTAGAAATTGACCCAAGGACACACATGTGATTTTTCGACCAACCATGGTGCACTGGAGCATGTGCTTGTAGTTCAAATTTGAATTAGGCATATTAAATTCCTAATAATTCAATTAATGTATAAAAAAGGCCAAACAAACTCGGAATACTTCCAAAATTTAGCATGATACTTCCATTTGGTATAATCTACCCGTGTAAAAAAATTAAGGCAGGAGAAGGCAAGGTACGTATACCGTTTCGCAGACGGAGGTGACACGTTCCCTCTCGGAACCATGAGCCTTCTTGAGAGAAGCTCCGGTTTGCAAGAAGCTTGTACCAAAGCTTGTCTCAATTCGGCCAAAAAATTTACCACAACATGTTGGCGCCATGTCATGACACCATGCCAAGTTTCATGATTTTCAGTCGTGTTTTGGATTTACATGAATTAAAAAACCAAGTTTCTCAATCTTTCCGGCCGAGCCATGACGCCTAGATGTTTGAATTTCATTCCCATTTCTTGCATGGGACCTAGAAATTCACCCAAGGACACACATATGATTTTTCAACCAACTTTCGTGCACTGGAGCATGTGCTTGTAGTTCAAATTTTGAATTATGCACATTAAATGACCAGAAATTCAATTAGTGTATAAGAAAGTCCAAACGAACCCGGAATAATTCCAAAATTTAGCACGATACTCATATAGTTCTATGTTGCCTCTGTAAAAAATCAAGGGGGGAGGAAGTGTATATCATTTCGCACACAAAGGTGACACGTCCCCCCTTGGGAACCATGAGTCTTCTCGAGAGAAAGCTTTGGTTTGCAAGAAGCTTATACCCAAAAACTTATCCAAACGTGGCCAATTTTTTTACCACAACATGTTGGTGACATGAAATGACACCATGCCAAGTTTCATGATTTCCAGGCTAGTTTTGAATTTCCAAGAATTAAAAACCAAGTTTCTCAATGTTCACAGCCGAGCCACGATGCCTAGATGTTTGAATTTCATTCCCATTTCTTGCATGGGACCTATAAATTCACCCTAAGACACACATGTGATTTTTCAACAAACTTTGGTGCACTGGAGCATGTGCTTGTAGTTCAAATTTGAATTATGCACGTTAAATGCCTAGAAACTCAATTAATGCATAAAAATGTCAAACGAACCCGGAATAATTCCAAATTTAAACACGATACTCCTGTAGTTGCATGTTCACTGTACATAAATGTTCTAGCATACACTTCACCATCCTTTCCCTCTGTAACACCATTTTCTCTTTCAAAACATAATGAAAAAAATCAGGTATACCACAAGCAGTTTAGTAGAAAGAATCATGTGGGATGCGATATAAAATATCTTGGCGCACCGTCTTGTCTGGCTTACACAGGAAGCTTCGTCGTCTACAGTCCATCGCCCCCGCTTGAACCACACTTGCCGCCAGTTTCTCGTGGCACCGAGCGAAATTTTTCTGCCACCGCGGAAATATCTATCTCCCCGCACCCTCCCTCCCACCAAAAGCCACATTTCCACTGTTCCTCCTTGCTTTCCAAGTTCAAACCTTCGTTGGTGCTTACTGGCAGCTCAACCTCCTCGTCGGTGACCCTTCTTCTTGCAGCTTTGCTTACTCGCCAGCTACCCTTCTTCTTGCAGCGCCGCCTCCTCGCCGGTGACCCTTCTTCTTGCAGCGCTGCCTCCTCGCAGGCGACCCTTCTTCTTGCTGCGTGGCCTCCTCGCCGCTGACCCTTCTTCTTGCTGCGCGACCTCCTAGCCGCCGACCCTTCTTCTTGCTGCACGGCCTCGTCGATATGGTCAAGTAATCCACACGCCACCCACACCATCCTCCTCCTTCCTTGCCCACATGCCTCGACCGACGGCGCGACACCTTCCGCCGAAATCACTACCCCCTCCTCCAATTAAGCGCCGCCCACAGCCATTTTGCACACAGTATAACATGGAAATCAGTAGCATCTGGCATCGGAGAAGCAAATCGCGGCCGCACGCGCGCACGAGGTCGCTAGCGTGCCGACCGCCAGATCTTGGAGGAGCACCTTGTCTTCGAGGCCACCATCGACGCCGCCACGCGGTTGTCTACTTTGAAATAGAGTTCATGCTGTTTTCTCGAGGCCACCGCCTATGCCTTCTAGTGATTTGTCCTCTGCAATGTTAATATGCAATTTGATGTTCAGTTAACAGTTTGGTCCTCTGAGATGTAATGTTCAGTTAACAGTTTGGTCCTCTGAAATGTAATTTCAGTTAATAGTTTGGTCCAACAATTGCTACATTTTGTAGTACTGTTCTCAAGCATTCTTTGTTTTTTTTAACTGTCTTATCTTCTAGTACATGTTTCTATTATGCAATGTCGTGCTCAGTTAACTACTTTGGTTCATTTGGCCTGCTGTCCCATTTAACTGTTTGGTTCAATTCTGCAATTTGATTTTCATTTGTTGTGGGTACAATTTTGTATTGTTATGCATGTGGAATAAATCAAATTTCGTTGTACTCAATACATATTCTACTGATAGTATGGCAACTCTTAGTTAACCTGATCAAGATCTTCCTTATGTGTGTTGCAGGGAAACATTGGGAGACACTTCGGTTTACCATTGAGGTATGCTCATGCATGGTCCTTTCGCTAATAGCACATTATTGTGTAGTTGTAGGAATCATTCTAATATTTAGGTTTCTTACAATTTGGTCTTGCACATGTAGGTCCTGCTGTCAGAGGCTTAGACCCACTATTCGACCCATTTTTCATATGGGGAAATGAGATGTCCATGAATATCTGTCAAGTCAAGAAACTCAAAAAGATTGTTAGGATGAAGAAACTTGCGACGAATAACAACAAGATCTTTGTTTGCACAATGAAGAAGACATCGGTCAACTATAGGATGGTACTAACTCTTTTACCTTGTTTTTACCCCTTGCACCATTTCAAAATTTATAATAGCGATTTATGCATATCTTTGTTTTCAGTACATTTCAAAGTAGTTCACCGATGATTACCTCTCAAACCATCCGCATGATCAAGAGGCGAGGAAGGTATTCATTCAACACCCACGGTACAATATTAAAGTCTTCCAGAATAGGCTAATTACCCTGCTTATTGGGGTTTCCTATTGCAGACGGTTACTCAGACAACACCGTGGGCGATGAACTCAAACAACCCACATGGTTCCTAGAAAGTAGGCGTGTCCGATCAATTAACAATCACACACGGCTTCCGGCAGAGAACTGTTTGCATTAGGCCACCTTGCCAAACATTTCCACACGAAAAACTGTGTGTGATATACACATGAATGGAAATGTTTTTCTGGGATTCGCCGTGTGGGATGTACATACGAATGGAAATGATTGGGTTTCGATGCCTCGCCAGATCGCACACGAGCTCATTTTGTGTGCCAGGAGGGCATATCCCCGATGGTTTCTAGGTCGTGTGGGAAGGACCCCCTATCGCCCACACTCACTTGGCGACGGTTCCAAGCGCCGTCGCGGAAAGGGGTTAAAAACCATTTGTATAGCAGGTCTATGTACTAGTGTGCATCCAATTCCATCTATGCCCACCCATGTCCAATTCGGTGATGCTTCAACATCAAAGGTACTGGGACTTGGCAAGGTGGTCATCTCACAAGATTTATCTATTGAGAAGGTCCTGCTTGTTGAGTCCCTTGCGTACAATTTGCTTTCCATCCGTCAACTTTCACTTATGGGCTTTGCAACATTCTTTGATCTTTATACCGTGGCCCTCTTGTGGAGCAAGACTCTTAAAGTACCCTTTGTCGGGCATGTCGAGAACGGTCTCTATGTGGTGAACTCTTCAGAGTGACC
Organism: Triticum dicoccoides; assembly: GCF_002162155.2. NCBI lineage: Eukaryota > Viridiplantae > Streptophyta > Magnoliopsida > Poales > Poaceae > Triticum > Triticum dicoccoides. Next base: position 536,267,810 of record NC_041387.1, on the reverse strand, counting down.
CAGTAAGACCGTGACTTGCCTAATGGCTAAATTTGATGTGGGATGGCTTTGGCATCGCCAGCTAGCCCATGTCAATATGCGATCTCTGCACAGTCTCCTCAAAGGGGACCATGTCCGTGGACTAACAAATGTGAGTTTTGCCAAAGATCATGCTTGCAGTGCTTGTATCAAAGGGAAGCTTCATGAAATGGCTCACCATCCCACGACTGTGATCTACTCAAAGAGGCCCCTGGAGCTCCTTCACATGGATCTCTTTGGTCTTCCATCCTTTGATAGTCTTGGGGGAAGAAAGTATTGCTTGGTGATTGTGGATGACTAGTCAAGATACACTTGGGTATATTTCTTCAAGAGGAAGAGTGAGGCCCAACAAACCGTTATCAACTTTGCTAATGAAGCTCAACGTCAAGATGATTTTTTTGATGATTAGAAGTGACAACGACACCGAGTTCAAGAACTACACCCTGGATGAGTTTCTTAGTGACGAGGGGATCAAGCACCAATATGCCGCACCTTATACCCCTCAACAAAATGGTGTAGTGGAGAGGAAGAACCAGGCGTTGATGGACGCGGCAAGGACCATGATGGCGGAATTCAAATCTTCGTACAACTTCTGGGCCGAAGCCATCAACACCGCATGTCATGCATCCAATCAGCTCTATCTCCGTAAAGGCTTGAACATGACTCCATATGAGATACTCACCGGTAACAAGCCCAACCTCAAGTACTTTCGGGTGTTCGGGTGTAAGTGTTTCATTCTCAATAAAGGTGCTCATTTGTCTAAATTTGTACGTAGAGCTCAAGAGGGCATATTTGTTGGTTATGCGACAAACTCTAATGCTTACTGTGTCCTCAACAATTCCAGCGGACTTATTAAGGAGACATGTAACGTGGAGTTTGATGAAAATAATGGCTCCCAAGTGGAGCAAAGTGGTCTTTGTGATGTAGGTGATAAAATTCCCCCTCAAGCCATCAGAAGAATGGGGATTGGTCAAATACTCCCCGTTGAGGAACCCCTTGTGGCCGAAGGAGAAGGACAATGCTCCACTCTAGTGGATCCATCACCAACACCTGAACCACACGCTTCCAAAGAACAAAGTGAAGGCCTTCAACCCCGTGAACAAGACCAAGGGCAAGATCAACCAAATGGTGACGATGGTTCACCAAGTGATGCCCAAGATCAAGTTCACTCCTCCGAGCAACCTCAAGATCAAGAACAAGTTCAAGAGCAAGAGCAAGCTCAATACGGTGCTCAAGGTGATCAAGATGATGTCCCTCAAGTTGTCAATCATATGCCAATTGAGGAACTTATGGAGCATCGAGCCGCCAAGATATCCTCCACTCTCAAGCGTCAAGAACATGTGCTGGAGAATGTGCTTGGAAGCTTACAAAAATGGGTAACTACTCGTAGACAATTGACAAACTTTTGTGAGCATCACACATTTGTTTCTTGTGTTGAACCCCAAAAGGTACATGAAGCGCCTGAGGACTCGGATTGGCTTGAAGCCATGCATGATGAACTCAACAACTTCAAGCGCAACAATGTGTGGTCATTGGTGCCAAGGCCAATGGAGAATCATAATGTCATTGGAACCAAATGGATCTTCAAGAACAAGCAAGATGCGAACGGCATTGTCATTCGAAACAAGGCAAGATTGGTTGCACAAGGCTACTCCCAAGTCGAGGGTATCGACTATGGTGAAACCTTTGCTCCCGTTGCTCGCCTTGAATCTATTCGCATGTTGCTTGCATATGCATCTCATCATAACTTTATATTACAACAAATTTATGCGAAGAGTGCATTTCTTGATGGTCCTATTAATGAGTTGGCACTACTAGGGAAAACCTTATACACAACATCATATCAGTAGCGCTGGACAAAATAGGGCGCTACTGCTACTTAGTAGTAGCATTTTTAAATAGACCGCGCTACTCCTACTACTTTAGCAGTAGCGCGTTCCGCGAAACCGCGCTGCTGCTATATTTGTACTGGGCGCAGATGACTAGCCCCACTTAGCAGTTGCGCGTACCATTGACCAGCGCTACTACTACGGCCCATAGCAGTAGTGATTTTCTCTAAAATGTGCTACTACTAACTTACCTTATCCTGGAGTGGTTCACCCTGCACACTCACTCCCTCTCACTCGCTCTCGCCCGTGCCGAACCCATACGTCGTCCGCCGCCGCCGCGCTGCTCCTCGCTGAGGTACTCCCTCCTCCCTCCTCCCCCCTCCTCCTCCGGCCGCCCTCCTCCCACCGCCCCTCTCCCTCCTCCTCCTCCGGCCGCCCCTCCCTCCTCCTCCTCCGGCCGCCCCCTCCCTCCTCCTCCGGCCTCCCCTCCCCCTCCCCCGGCCC
>NC_041387.1:536167186-536264997 GCF_002162155.2 Triticum dicoccoides | reverse complement strand
CCCCCCTCCTCCTCTCTCCTTCCTCCTCCCTCCCCCTCCTCCCTTCATCTTTTTTTCTATTTTTCACTGTATTTTTTTACTATTGTATAATGTAGTTTTTTACTGTTTTTAGTAAGTGTTTAAAATAATTAGTAAGTAAATTAATAAACTAGTTGAACTAGTTTAGTTTTAGTAAGAACTAGTTGAATTAATAGAACTAATGTATTTTTAGTAAGAAAAATAATATAACTAGTTGAACTAGTTTATTTTTAGAAAGACTAGTTTATTTCTATTTATAGTAAGTTTATATTTAGTAAGAACTAGTGGAATTAATAGAACTAGTTGAACATGTCACATTTGTTGTTATTTTTTTAGTTTAAGCAATTATTCCCGCATTGATGTCGACGATGCCTATCCTGCATCCTCGTCGTCGATACCCGTCGTTCGCTAGGGTTTTAATTGTATTAGTGATGTTATATGTATGATACTATTCAGGATGTATTAGTGATAACTTATAGGGTTATTGTTTTTGCGTAAATCAAGGAGCCTCTCCATCATCCCCGCCGTCGTCCCTGTCACCGACCCCCTCCGACCTCGAGGTGAGACCAGCCAAATCTCCATGTCAATACGAGTCCTATAAGATATGATGTAGATAAAAATATGTATATCTTGTGTTGCTCAAATAGGATATGTGGTTGCCCAAGTGGCCGGTCATGTTCATGTTACACCTCCGAGTGGCCTATGTTTTGCCGGAGTGTTGATTAATTTCCGTTCCAGTAAATTTCAGGCGCTCGATATGTCCTATTTTAGCAAAAGTCATGCCGGAATTTTCCGTGAATTTTGGCATGACTTGTGCTAGAATATGTAGGAAATATTGAGTGGCCTAGATTTTCTAGAAAGATAATTAAACGATATTTTGGGTTGACTTTAAGTCTGTCGAGGCCGAAGAATCCCGACTATTGTCGTGGGGTGTAATGCACTCGGGAACAAGAAAAGACTTGAAAGATCGATAGTCAACCTGTGATGAATAATAATGATCTAATTTATGTTTTTAGTACATATATTTAATCGTACAAGTTTAATATTTGAATTATGAACATAGGAAATGTCATACTCGGACAACGAAAGTCTCCCGGGGGAGTGCGATTGGTGCCATGATGACCGGGGTTTCTGCGACAGGCCTCACCTGGACGAAGGTCGGTGCTTCAACATTAAGCTCAAGGAGGCCTTCGATTGTGATACGGTAAGCTACGACGCAAACTGTTTTTTCGTAATTAAGCTCGACTTCTACTACTTCAACGTGTAATTTTCATCTTTTACAATTCGACTAGCTTATCCCATGCCATGCAAGATGCAATGTCTTGGAGAGGATGGGTTTTGAAGATCATGAGAGGAATGAAACAAAGAAAATTAACCTAAGGACCAATCATGGTATGGATTTTGAGGTAAATCTATACAATTCTGAGAGCGTATCCCATTTTGGTTGCCCGGGTTGGGATGCCCTTTGCAAGATGTATGATTTTAAAAAGGATATGTTTGTCACCATGGATCTTGGTGATCCTGACATCGACCAAGACAATTTGGACATTTGGGTCCTTGTTGATACGCTTCCAATTCTACCGCTATGTGAGTTTCTCACTAGTTTTTTTTGACTGGGAACTGTAGGGGAAAACCCCCACAGCATATCAAAACTTTATCAAAAGGGAGAGAAAGTACAAGTACAAAGGGGATTACAAGGGGAAATCAAGCTATTCTAGGTAAGTGAGAAGTTAAAATTACAAGCCTCAAGGTGGCAGAAATGAGATCCATCTAAGGAGATCATCCTTATAAGCAGGCTTGACCCTATATTGCATTAAAGCAATATCATGGATGAATGCTCTTCTCCATTTATTGAATCCAGCTCTCTCATGCCTGAAGACCTTAGCATTCCTGACAATCCAGATATTCCAGCATGCTATAAAGACCACTTCAGTGAGGAAAGGTTTCCTGAAGCTCCTGTTAGCATTGATAACCAGCTCAGCCATAGAGTCACCAGATGACCAATCAATTTGCAAGTAGTTCCAGACTCTGACACTAAAATTGCAATTGAAGAACAGATGATCTCTTGTTTCCCTAGTCTGCAAATGGCAAAGAACACAATTTACTCCATCCTCCAAATGCCAATTCCTCCTTTCCACCATGTCCTTGGTATTCAGCCTATCCATAATAAGCATCCAAGCAAAAACTTTTATTTTCATTGTGCATGAGGACTTCCAGATCCAAGCTGTCAAAGGGTTGAAGGATTGTGAAACAAAAGTGTGGGAGTAAAACAGCTTTGGAGAGTAACCCTTGGCAGTGCCACTCCAAAACCAAATATCCTTGGACCCAGTTACTCTATTATGGCCCTCCAACAAAGATTGAAGAGTGATCAGGTCATCAAAAGCCTGACTGGACAAAGGAAGGTGGAAGTGCTGATACATGTCCTGAGAGTCCAAAAACTCTTTAACAGTAATCCAGGGGTCCTTAACATAAGAAAATAGCCTAGGGAATCTGCATTGGAGACTAGAGACCTGATCATCAAGCTGCCATTTGTCTGACCACATGAGGGTAGTGTCTCCTTCATTGATCTGAACCCAAGCACATTCTCTAAAGTTTTGCATGACCTTGCATATATCCTTCCACCAGAAAGAGCCACAATCAGAAGTTCCTTGGGGTACTCTGCCATGACAGTAGGAGTCCCAAATTAATGACACCCATGGGAGATCCTTTTTATGAAGGAAGTTATTTGCATGTTTGAGCAGAAGAGCCACATTCTGAACACCCAAGTTAAGAATACCAAGGCTCCCTTGTTTTTTGGCCTGCAAATAAGGTCCCAGGCAGCAAGAGAAGGGGCAGGCTCACCCCTATTCTTCCTCCAGAGGCATTGTCTCTGAATTCTCTCCAATTGCTTTAAAATTCCAGCAGGGACAGCCAGACTGCAAAGGAAGAAGATGGGCATAGAAGACAAGGCAGAGTTCAGAAACTGCAATCTCTCCCCCTGATTTAAAAAAGAGGAGCTAGCTGTCATTCTCCTCTCCATGCAGTCCACCAAAGGCATAAAGTCCACCATTTTGGGCCTAGTAGTACCTACTGGCAACCCAAGGTAGGTAAATGGCATTTTCCCAATCTGGCATCCAAAAGCAGCAGCTAATTCTGTCATGACAGCAGTGTCCACATTGATGGGAATAATAAAAGATTTATGATAATTCACATCAAGGCTAGTAGACACAAAGAAAACCTTGAGCATGTCTTTCAGAGCTAATAGTTGGTCCTTGTCAGCAGACAAGATAATCAAAGTATCATCAGCATACTGAATCACACAATAGTCTTGGTCATGACAAGGTATAGGGAGATGAAGAATGCCCCTTCTAGACATGTCATTAATTACAGTCTGCAGGAGGTCAGCAGCTAGGACAAAAAGTAGGGGAGAGACGGGATCACCCTGTTTGACACCCTTTTTACATATGAATTTCCTACCAGGAACTCCATTAAGCAGAACAGATGAGGTACCTGTAGACAAAAGCTGCTTCATCCAAAGAATCCACTTTTCATTGAAGCCCTTATATCTCAAAATTTGTACAATTGCCTCATGCTCAAGAGAATCAAAAGCCTTCTCAAAATCCAATTTAAGTATGACAATTGGCCTCTTGGACTGGTGACACTGGTGCAAATACTCGAAAGTCCACCCAATATAGTCTTGAATGGTTCTCCTTTTTATGAACCCATACTGGTTCTTGTGAACACACTGCATTATCACCTCTTGAAACCTATTGGCTGCCATCTTGGAGAGGAACTTAAGACTCATTCTTGTTAAAGAAATAGGTCTGAAGTCCCCCACCTCTTCAGGTGAAGGCTTCTTAGGCACCAGAGTGATATATGAATCATTGATATTCTCCAGATGAGCAGTACCATCATAGAAAGCCTGGGCCAGTTCATAAAAATCTTGAGAGATAATGTGCCAGCACCTTTCGAAGAAGAGACAATTAAAACCATCTGGGCCTGGAGCTTTATCGACTGGCATATGCTTGACAATCTTGTCCATTTCCTCCTTTTCAAAAGGCTTAGTGAGAATATCTAATCCCTCCACTGGAACAATTAGGGAGGAAAGATCAAAACCCATGTGGATTCCCCTGGAAGAACCCATTCTATTTTTAAAACAATTCCATATAATGCCCTCCATTTGAGAGTGATCAGTCACCACAGTGCCATCAGGTAATTTTAAGCTGGCAATAGAGTTCCTTCGATGCCTCTCAGTAGCCATAGCATGAAAGAACTTGGTGTTTTCACCACCCACTTTTATATATCTGACAGTACATCTTTTCTTCCAATAAAGACATTGAAGGTGGAGCAACTTCTCCACATGATTTTTGACCACTTTTCTAAAATTGGATTCATGTCTGTATAGTGGTCTGAACTCCTCAAGCTCATCCAATAGCAGAATAACCTTATTACATTTACAGACAAGAATTTTCAGTTTGGGGATGTTCTTCTGCCATCTCTTGAGACACATTCTCAAGGATTTGAATTTGTCAGCTATTCTAGCAGTAATGTGTCCCTTTCTGGATTGTTTTTGCCATGAGGAGTCAACACAATCCATAAAACCCTCTAGCTCCAACCAATAATTCTCAAACCTAAAAATATTAGACTTGGGAATAGAAGTTTTGATTGTAACCACACAAGGCACATGGTCAGATGCAGTTTTTGCAAGAGGCAGCACCTCAGTCATGGGATAGTCAGATATCCAATCAACAGAAGTGAAAAACTAGTCTAGCTACTCAAGAAGTGGATTATCCTGCATATTGGACCAAGTGTAGGATCTTCCTTTGATGGGCAACTCCAAATGACCTAAGTGCCCTATAATCTCATTAAAGATGAACATGTCATTCAAGTCTCCACCAGGCAAGTTTATGTTATCCAAAGAACACAGGAAGTTAAAGTCCCCCAGAAGCAACCAATTTTCATCCACTGGAATATTTAGGTGGTACATCCAATTAACAAAATTATCCCTAGCTTCCCCCTGACAAGGACCATAAACAACAACAAGAGTCCACCTCTCATTATTCTACCTGGAAACAAATTCAATCACCACTGCAAATTGTTGGATTTCCAATAAGGTCCCCTCAAAAACAGAGGAGTTCCAAACAACTATGATTCCACCAGAGGCCCCCAAAGAAGGAGCAAAAACAAAGCTGTCAAATCTCTTAGGGCAAAAGCTTTTAATTGTTCTGGAATCAAAAGAAGCACATTTAGTTTCTTGCAAACAAGCAATTGCACAATGACTCTCATCAATCTTTTGTCTGACAGCTCTTTGCCTAGTTTCAGAGTTTAAACCCCTGACATTCCAGCATAGGACATTCCAGCTTCTAAATTGAGAATTCATAGATAAAGATCATAAATAAGTCCCCAAACCACATGACACACAGTGCCATATGTCCAAAAGCCACATTAAGGTCTGAACCAACATTATTACATAACCAAAGTTCAGAAAATAAAGACATGCAGGAAGCAAATTTATGGGCTTGCAAAACCCAACACTTGAGGAGCACACTAATCATTGGAGGCTTGGTTGGCCACAGCAGTAGGGTCCACCATAAGTGCATTCTCAGTAAGCAGAGCTGCATCAATTTCCAGCTCCTTGCCAATAGCTTGTAGATGACTGACGGGAGTAGGAGGAGGGACATCTTCATATGCAGGGTCGCTGGGCATCTCAGCAGAAATGGGCTTGGCCCTGGGCTTCTTTTTCTTGGGCTGCAAAACCAGCTCATGGAAAGTGGGCTTAAACCCATCACGCTGGGCCGAACTTCTGGTACATCTTCGAACAAACGTTTCAACCAGAGGTGTTGGCGCCAAAGTTTTGCGAGGCCTCCTTGATCTTGCACGCGCAGGTGGAGAAGGGACAACATCAGGCGTAGCCCTGTCCGCGTCATCCACAAATAAATCTCTTGCCACATGTCGAACAGGTTCAGGCTCTTTCCACGTCAGTAGAGGAAGATCATCAAGCTGAAAAGCAAAGTCCCAGCTTCTCTTTGGCAGAGTGACAGGCGACAGAAGTTTATGCAACATAGGTTTTGGCACCTCAAACACCACTCGTGCATTTAGCAAATTCTCAAAAGATCACCTCCATATCATTTCAGGGGGCAGAGGGGGACCAAAAGGGACCTTAATCGCAGGTTGATCAAGGGCTTGAGCATCAATGACTGGGGGCTGATAAACCAAAATTGCCCAATTACTAGCATCTTCCAGGTCCGGGGCAATCTCCATCAGATCATTTTGGTTTTCAGGATCAACTCCATCAATCAGAATAGGTGCAGGGGGCACCTGAGGCTGCACATCTGAGCTTGGCTGGACAGAGCTTTGTTGAGCAGAGGCAGTCAACACCATGGATTCTTGATCCTCAACAGCTGGTTCTGCAGCAGGCTCATCCCAGTTGCCCCAATTGTCCTCTTGAACCTCATTATGTGCAGGAGCAGGCGGAGGTGGCGGCACATTGTTCCACCCCAGAGGAGGAAATGGAGGCATAATAAAAGGAGGCATCTCTGGAAAGGGCACGCCAGGTAGAGGATGAGGATTGCCATTGATGGGCATCCAGTCTTCATCTTGGGGTATCTGTTCAGCAAAGTTGGCTCCCAGAATATACAGAGGCGCCGTCCAAGACACCCTGGCACCACCCCAGGCTGCATACTCCATGAACACCGCATCTCTGGGCACAAGAATATCTTCTGGAAAGGAGGCAAAAACTAAAGAGCGCACAAGATATGGATCTTCACTGATCCAATGATGAAATTTCCCGAAGGTGTTAACCGCTGCCCGAAGACCATCCTCATTGCGAAGATCAAGCGGAATCCCCAAAAACATTAGCAAACCCTGACGGAAACCCTGAACACCTCTAAAAGATTCACCCTCATCATGCTTCATAAATCGAACAAAACGATCATTACCCAGAGGTTGGTGTGGCATCTGAACAAGTGAAAATCTGACAGCAGCATCCCGGAGCTCAAAAAGACCCACCGATCTAATCCAAGGTTGAGCAGACCGCACCAAAACCCCATGAGCTTGCAGCCACTGGACAACTTCCTCCCTAGCGACACCAATCTGATCAGGAGGAGGGATGGGCATTACCTCAACCAACATGAACTCCTCATGGCGACGCACAATTGGGGTATGTGGTGTCACAAAGGTCCGAGGCAAACGAGCATCATCGCCATCCACAATATGGTGCCTTGCCGGCACATAGAGCAGAGGGTCAAGGTGAAAGTTGGCCATCGGAGAGGCACAACCCGGGCTTGAAGCAGACGGCGAAGACTCCGGCGGAGGGGGGGTTTCAGGCGGCGCAGTCGAAGGTGTTTTGGGACCAGGACTGATGGAACAGGGCGAAAGAGTTAATGCAGAAGTGCAAGAGGAGTCCAAGTTTGGTAAAAGCTGTGTCAGAGAGATATTCTCGGTAGGAGCTGAGGGATCCTCGGAAGTTGCAACGTTACTGGGTTTCAGTTGCCAAACAAAACCCAAGATCCGTGCAAACCTTTTGCAATCTTTTCTAGCATGCCCCACCCGCAGCAAGAGCTACAATGCAACTTGGACGTGCGCGCCGCAGAAAAATGGCCTTTTCGCAAACATTTCTGACACGTTAAAATTTCGTCCACCATATCCGAAACCAAATTATCAAACTCAACTGCAGCTTGCTGAGAGGAAGGAATAATAGAAGGCCCAGAAGATAACACTGACCCAACTTGATCCGTGGCACGTGTAGATGACGGTCCAGCATGGGAGGAAACGTCCAAATTCAAAGAGCTAGAATTCCCGCCCGAGATAGACGGCGTCCGAGCCGTAGCAGGAGGAAGATTCCTAACCGTACCAAAAGATATGGAGGGGTGGTTGACATCCACCGGAGTTCAGCCGGCGGTGGGGGATGGATGACCACCCTCTCATGTGCCGAAAGCGTATACCCCGCATCTTCAATAGTTTGAATGCAACTCTGTGTGGCCGGATAACGATAACCACGAAAACAGGATAATTCTGGAACTTTGAAAATGAAAGCTTCTTGGCTTGGGCATGTGATGATCTTACCGAGGACTTATGGGGTTTGGAATGCATGGCCAACATGCCAAGGGCAGCTCGACGTTTGGAAGGACTAACAATTATCCGTTCAGCATCACATTCCATCTTCCAAAGTTTAAACTCATGGCCCCAATTTGGGCCCCCATTACCCCAAAGATGAAAGAAACATTTAAAATGATCACAAGAGAATGAACGGAGCTTGAGAATGATCATAGCCACAGCCTTACAAGAAACTTGAAAGCCAAAAACCTTATCCTTGATCAGAAAAAACATAAACTCAATGGCAGAACCCCCGATGGCCGCCTCAATTGCTGCTGCCACTGAATCCTCATTCAAACGAAAATCATGCCGTCAAAAAGAGATTACCATGGTGAAGAAGCCCGTGTCATCCATGGGGTGCACCGTAAAACCTGTAGATTGAAACACCTTATCCGCAAAAACCAGACCCTTGGAGAAGTCCAAGCCAAGGGTGGATCCATCATCAGAACCCATGGAGATGGGTATTAGGACTTAGATCTCAGGACACCGGAGAGATCTAGTGGAGAGAAGAGGAATTTTGGTGGCTAGGGGAGGAGATCACCGGAGGTGGTGGCGATCGCCGGGAAGGGGGTGAGAGCGCCTATCATGGGAGCACATAGTTATTAACTAATTTATATTGTTCATTTCAAAATAGTTGACAGCTTATTTCCATTGAGAGCTTATTTTCATTGTTCAAACAATGTGCAGAACATGGTAGACAGAACCTACTACACCGATGGCTCTGAGTTAACTTATCAGGAGAAAAATCATCTGGTCGCATTTTGTACTGATCTTGAGAATTACAATATCTATAATACAACTCCTCCACATTATGGTCAATACGTGCCACTAGTACACGTGTTGAACCACGATAACTTCCATGGAGATATCCTGGTAAGATTTTTTACTATTACGACATCCGTGCATCTCTTGCATATATACTTCTAAAAATGAACTACATTGCTAACTACGAAGTTATTACTATATTTTTCAACAAAAAATCCCGATGGATTGTGTGCCTCATCTGATGTATCTGAATGGTCGCCTTGATGTTTTGAACATATAGCCAGGTCGTCCTATGAATCTCACCTATCCATACAGGATTTCTAAAACCGGTGAACACATGATAATCAAAGAATGAAAAAAATGTATGTACAGTCGTAAGGAGGTTCTTGGAGGCAACATTGTGCGAAAAGCAAGAATTGGAGACAGGATAATCTCCATTCTCCATAATGGAGAGTCAGGGGCTATCTTGTTTTATGCTATTTTCCTAAGATAATATAGTAGGTCCTAAGAGAATGCAGTAGGTCCTATGAGGTACAATATGTTTATGAGAGTTGATGATGATGAGTAGTTGCGATTATGTCTAGTGACAAACTTGTATGTGATGTCTCATTGATGAACACGATGATCATGAGGAGGTGTTATATGACAATGATGTATTATGATGATAAGTTGTTAATGATATGATGATGATGATGATATATTATAACATTGGGTGCAAGAACTGCGGATTAGTTTCAAGTGGATGTCCATCCACTTGAAACTAGTCCACGGTTCTTTCTCCTAGTGATGTAATAACTCATTATGATGTAAAATCATTCTCTAAATTGCTGCGGTATGAAAACTTGTATAAAGGTGTATGAATACAACATGAAATAAAAAAGAAATATGGAATAATAGTAGTAGCGCGTGCTAGGAGAAGCGCTACTACTAATTACCAATAGTGCTCGTAGTACAAAGCGCTGCTACTAAGTCGATATAGCAGTAGCGTGGTCCAACCCACGCTACTGCTAACCTTTAGCTGTAGCACCTTACTAGTAGCGCTGCACCCCACGCTACTGATAGGCTTTAAACACGCGCTACTGCTAGGGTTTTCCCTAGTAGTGTGGTGTACGTTAAACAACCACTAGGGTTCGAGGATCCCAAGTTCCCCAGTCATGTATACAAACTCGATAAGGCTCTCTATGGCCTTAAATAAGCCCCATGTGCTTGGTATGAGCACCTTACCGAGTTGTTGCAAGATCGTGGGTTTGAAATTGGGAAAAATGTTCAAACTCTTTTTTACTTAGAGGGTTAAAGGGGATTTGTTCATATGCCAACTATATGTTGATGATATTATTTTTGGTTCTTCTAGCAAAGCTTTCAATGATGAGTTTGCTGCACTTATGATGAGCATTTTGAGATGTCTATGATGGGAGAGTTGAAGTTCTTTCTCAGATTCAAAGTCAAGCAAAGAAGAGAAGGAATGTTCATCAATCAAGCCAAATATACCCAAGACATGCTCAAGAAATTCAAGCTAAGTGATGTCAAGTCGTCCTCTACTCCAATGCCTACCAAATGCCAACTTTGTCATTCCAAATGGTAAAGCGGTGGATAAAGAGGTATATCGCTCTATGATTGGATCCTTGCTTTAGCTTTGTGCATCTAGGCCGGATATCAAGTTGAGTGTGGGAATGTGTGCACAGTTTCAAGCAGCGGCTAAGGAAGGTCACTTTGTGGCTGTCAAGCGAATCTTTCCATATTTGGCTCATACCCCAAACTTTGGCTTATGGTACCCCAAAGGTTCAAGCTTTGATCTCATTGGATATTCAAACTCAGATTGGGCGGGAGACCGTGTGGATAGGAAGTCAACTTCTGGAGGGTGCCAATTCCTTGGTCGCTCTCTTGTAAGTTGGTCTTCAAAGAAACAAAATTGTGTGTGTCTCTCCACCACCGAAGCCGAGTGTGTTGCTGCTGCTAGTTTTTTTGCTCAACTTTTATGGATGAGACAAACTTTGAATGATTACAGTGTCATTTGTGTCAAAGTGCCTCAATTTTGTGACAATGAAAGTGCTAGCAAGATCTCTTACAATCTGGAGCAACATAGAAACATGAAGCATATTGAGAGTCACCATCACTTCATCCGGGATCACATCAAGCATGGGGAGATCAAGGTTATTCATGTAGGTACTCAAGTGCAGCTAGTGGATATCTTCACAAAGCCTTTGGATGAAGCAAGATTTCACGAGTTAAGGCATGAGCTAAATATCCTTGATTCGAGCAATGTGGCTTGAATCTAGGCACACCCCACCGCACTCATCATTTTATCTTGCTCTAGATGTAGGCATGAACATAGGGGGAGTGTTCTTCTCTCAATGAACTCTCCCTCCCCCATTTTGCATAAATTGATCAAATCTTTCACATTAGACTTTTTTATGGTACTTGTGTTTCAAAGATGAGTTTTGGTCATGGGCCCAAGGTTAAAATCTTCGCGGTGCCATACCTATTAACTCAAACAAAGGTGGCTTCGGCCACCGCCCTCTCCTCGTGATCAATGGTTGTTGTTGGTTTTGAGGTATGTGTGGGCATTTGTGACACTTCTTTTGTGCTCCTCTTTTCTTTTATTCATGGTCTTGGGGTGTCACTTTTTGTTGCTGCATTTTTCTTTGTCTTGTCTCTCTCTCTCTCTCAAGTTAGTTCTCTTGGTCTTTGTCGGTGTCAAAACTGGCGGATCTCGGGTAGGGAGTCCCGAACTGTGTGTCTAAGGCTAATGGTAACAGGAGGCGGGGGACACAATGTTTACCCTGGTTCGGGCCCTCTCAATGGAGTTAATACCCTACTTCCTGCTTGATTGATCTTGATGATATGAGTATTACAAGAGTTGATCTACCACGAGATCGTAGAGGCTAAACCCTAGAAGCTATCCTATGATTATGATTGTTGTTCTTGTCCTACGGACTAAGCCCTCCGGTTTATATAGACACCGGAGGGGGCTAGGGTTACACAGAGTCGGTTACACAGAAGGAGATCTACATATCCGAATTGCCAAGCTTGCTTCCATGCAAAGGAGAGTCCCACCCAGACACGAGACAAAGTCTTCAATCTTGTATCTTCATAGTCCAACAGTCCGGCCAAAGTATATAGTCTGGCTGTCCGAGGACCCCTTAATCCAGGACTCCCTCAGTAGCCCCTGAACCAGGCTTCAATGACGATAAGCCCGGCGTGCAGATTTTCTTCGGCATTGCAAGGCGGGTTCCCTCTCCGAATACTCCTAGAAGGTTTTGAACACAAGGATCGTGTCCGGCTGTGCAAAACAAATTCCACATACCACTGTAGAGAGTATAATATTCCACAAATCTAATCCGCTGACAACTTTTCCTAACGTGACATCACGCCACGACCCAGTCTTTATTCAAACCGTTCTCCCTAACGAGCTATTACGCATGTCGCGAGGCAGTTTTATGGGCATGTCTTATCGAAGCAGAGATCGTGTCCCCTTATTTCGAGATTCTCATCAATACGGGTATGGGTAACCCCACCGCGTCTACCGGGCAAGTGGGGAGGCGCTGGATTCCTGCCGCCTTTATAAGGAGATAAGGACTCCCCTTTTTCACCCACGCCTTCCTCTTTTGCTTATCCATTTCCCTTAGCTCGAGCCCCAGCGCCCAAGCGTTCGTCTTCTCCGCCCATAAAGGCCTTCCGAAAATGTCCAGATCCGGAGCAGGAGGCAAGTGGATGGCCTCTACCATCCGGGAGAAGGATATCAAAAAGCTTCGGGAGGCCGGGTATCTGGCCCAGAAAATCAGCCACCGTCTCCCGACGGCAGGACAGATCGTCCCTACTCCGAAGCCCCACGAGAGGGTTGTTTTCCTCCCCCATTTTTTCCGCAGGCTGGGGTTTCCCCTTCACCCTTTCGTTCGCGGCATCATGTATTACTATGGGATCGATTTTCATGATATATCCCCCAATTCGTTCCTCAACATCTCGATGTTCATCGTCGTGTGCGAGGCCTTCCTCCGCATCTCACCACACTTCGGCTTATGGCTGAAGATCTTTAATGTGAATCCCAAGGTAGTGGGCGGTGAGCACGCCGAGTGTGGAGGCGCCATGGTGAGCAAGATGCCCAACGTCACATGGCCAACAGGTACTTTCAATGATTCCGTCAAAGGGTGGCAGCAACAGTGGTTTTACATCACTGAGCCGCGCGGCACGAAATGGGCCGCTGCTCCTGAGTTCCGATCCGGAGCCCCCCTGCGGCTTACGTCCTGACCCAAGAAGGGCCTGGATTGGTCTTCGTCCGATGAGCTGTCGGCGCTCCAGACGCGCGTCAAGGATATGGAAGACAAGAATATCAAACTTGTCAACGTAGTCCAGGTGATGTTGGTAGCCGGATCCTTGTCAACACCGGGTTTGCAATTTATGGGAATTCGACCCGGCCAAGCACCAGACCCTGCGAGAGCTCTTTGTCTCCTCACAAAAAGACATCTGGAAGGTGCTTTTTAAGTCCGGCAAATTATGGTTGGACTCAGCCGAGGACCGCGGGTACCACATGTCCCGCCCCGCAAGTTCGGTTAGCCATTATAAGTTTTATTCGCATAACCCAAGGGAAACGCTTAATGTGTTTTCCACAACTCTCCTAGGGCTGGACGAAGAAGGTGGGGCGGATCTACTGTCCGGCCCCGCTACCTGAAGAACCGGCCGACCCACTTCTAACGAAGATGCTGGTCCCGGCGCCCTATAAGTCGCCGAAGAAGAATGCCGAGAAAAAGGCCAAGAAGACCAGGGGCGGCCTCCGTGACCGTGGCGCATCGGACACGATATCCAAAGACTCCAATGCCCGTTCTTCCTCCGAAGAGGACGAGGAGGAGGAGGAAGATGAATCCCTAGTGGGGGGAAGAAAGAAAAGGATAGCCTCCACATCCTTGGAGGCCGAGTCGCCTAAGAAGGGAAAAGTCCTCTTCCAGAGGAGTCCGCCGCCGCTGATAGCAGCCCGGAGTGGGATCCCAGGGCTCAGCCCCTAGTGAACTCGTGAGTATATAAAATCCAAACATGTTTACGCGTCCAGACTCATCATGGCATAATATTTTAATCTGGGCCATACTTTTTGCAGTCCGGCGAGGTCCCGCGCTGAGCTATCCTCGTCAGAGGATTCGCTAGGCTCGGATGCTATGGAGAGCGGGACACCCCCGAAGGCCCCTTTCCCCAAGCATTTGAATGGCACCGAGGCTTCGTCCTAGGAGGACCTAGTCCAAGGAGGGGGGAAAAGATTACAAAGGTGGCGCCAGGAGGTCAAACTTCAGGGGCCGGACACATGGGAGAGAAGGCTCCCATGGGCGTCGTCGGCGGGAGCCATCTCGAATTCGGCCCCCAGCTGGACGCAATTCCGGAGACCAATATGGTTCCAGAATCAGGCAGGAGGCCTCCCTCGGTTAGAGGGGGTGTACCTGTTCCACCGGCAACCTTTGTCCAACCAGAGGTGCTGGATACTTTATTGGCGGTGCTGAAAAGCACCTCCATCATCGATGAACACCGTGCCCTTATGGGTGCGGTGATTGAGAAGATTCAGTCTGCGGAGAGTGGACTGAATGAAGCCTGTATTAGCCTTATAAGAGGCTTTGAGGTATGTTTTATGAGGTTTCAAAGAGTGTCACAGTATAGATAGTAGCCCCTGATACACTGCTTGGTGAGAGAAAGAACCGAACAGAGGATCAAATCTATATTCGGAGGAGACTCACTTGGGGACATTTACCTCTCTTCTTTTATAAACAGGCGTCTGTAGCGACTGCCGCCTCTCATACTGCAGAGGTCTCCGGACTAAATAAAAGTCTAGAGCGGGCCACAGAAGAATTGGGCCAGTTAAAAAGGCAGGTGGAGGATAAACAAGGTATGCACAAACCTTGCTCACGTTCAGTGCAAACGAATTTAAAATATGTTTTACGATTTTCACAAGGGGCGATGACCGAAGTCGAGGCTCTTAAGAAGGCTATTGTCGAGGCCGAGAGAAAGGCAGCCGCAGAGCGGGCTCTTCGTGAGAAGCACGAGACCAGCGTTATTGAAGCTGAGCAAGAGCTTCAAGAGGTCGTGAAAAGATGCGAGGCCTTGGTGCAGAATCTAATGGAGAAAGAATCCGAACTGACCAAGGCTCATGAGGCTGCATGCGATGCCCAAGGGGAAACCCAAGTTGCCCTGCAAGAGATCCATGAGGCGAGGAAGATCGCGGCGGGTAAGGCTTTTTCCATGTAAAGCAAGTATTTGGGGAGAAAATCATGTTTGTAATCTTGAGTTCGGATTTCTCCAGGGGTATTTGCGGAGCTGCCACACAACATATCTGATGCCGCACAATTCTACCGAGCCAAAGAAAGGAACACTGCGGATAAGCTCTTCTGGTCGCAGTATCTGGCACCAAATTATCTGGTGCCTTTTGCCGATCAACTGAAGCAGCTGATCAAACTGCATAAGGCGGCCGAGCTAGCCATGAAGGATTTGATTGTCTGGCTATGGCCCGCCGAGCCGATTCCAAGCAGCTACTTCGGACTCGTGAAGCGGCTTGTGAGTGCCTGCCCTCAACTGGACGTCGTCAAGCGGTCGGTCTATATAGACGGTGCGCGAATGTCCTTCGCCCGCGCAAAGGTGCACTGGGGGAAGATGGATGCTGAAAAGCTGGTGACCGAGGGACCGCCGGAGGGAAAGGAGCACCGCAAGCCTGAGTTATATTATGAAAGTGTCCTGAAAGGATCCTGCCTTGCGGCAGAGCAATGCACCAAGGGCATTATATTTCCATGAATACAACCATGTTGTCCTTTGTAATGTTGAACGAGGTCATTTCTATTATTTATTGCCTGTTATATGAAAGTTTATCCTCCTGCGCGGCCGTTTTATATTAATCCTGAGAGTTGGCCAGTCGTCGGCTTCTGCCCCCACGTAGGAAGTACGGGGGTGTTCGGGATAAACCTGATCACTCTTTATCCCAGTTTTGGGTCCTTCGAAGGAGGTGTTCAGCACAACGAACCAGGCAATCGGACTATAGGGCTTTATCACTCTCACTTAGCCATAGGAGCTTTAGAAAAGGAAGGTAGCCACATCCCATGGTGTTCAGAAAACCGCACCAGGGGCTCTATAAGCACCTGATCAGAAGAAAAGCCGATCCATCGCACGCTGCATTGGTTGTGGCATTATGCGGGAGAAATCCTTAAAGATTTTACAACCTCTCGAACAGCTGACCACCTCTCGCCGTATCATGACAGTCAGTTTTCAGCTTTCTCTACTGAGGTGCTTGTCCGGAAGAACTGGGACACAATCGCAGTAGTTCTCCCTGTGCCACCTTAGCCGATATAGCGGAACGTAAGGCAGCAAAACATGGGAGCCGGGCAAACCCAACATTTGACCCAAGACATGATTCGGAGCTGATGCATATAATGCTATAAGTTCGGGGTGCCGAACTACCATGAAGGTGTTCGGACTTTATTGCCGTATTACGGGTAAAACGAAGCCCCTGGCATATTAAGGCATATCGCGGTGCCGGATGCCATTTGACAGAAGATTTTCAATAAGAGATCACAGCAGATAAGCGTCATATAAATCCACATGTTGTATTTGAGTAATACGTCGATGCGTATGAGTACATGTAATGTAATAAAAAGAGAAAATGACTACAGAACATACTAAGACCAGGCGGGAAGAAGCTGTGTGCGGATCCGGAGTGCAATCGGATGGTCATCGAGGGGAATATCTAAGGGTTCCCTTGTGCGTTCGAGCTGTTTCCAAATCGCCGGTCCTGGCCTGGGCAAAAATGAGCCCATAAAGAAAATGCAAGAAATGTTTGTGTGCCACAGAGCGGTTGAGCTGCAGTATGAGGCCTGTCCTGGCGTTTGCTGGAGTGTTTAATTGAGCTCTGGACGAGCCGGGCTATCCTGCCACGAAGTAGTTCGGACCTTTGACGGTGTCTGAGAGTTTGGCCGTCGACTCGAGGTTCGATTGAAAGGTGCCACTCTTTGCTTCTGTTGTTAAAGAAGTGGTATACTCTTTGGTACCGAGGGGGAGTTCGGCCTTGCCATTAACCGTGATGACGCACGCGTGGACCGGGCATCTTGAGCTTATGGTAGGCATAATGTGGCACCGCGTTGAATCGAGCCAACACGGTTCGTCCGAGCAGTGCCTGATAATCGCTGCGAAAGGGGACGATGTCGGAGATTAACTCTTCGGCGCGGTAATTGTCCGGTGATCCGAAGACTACCTCAAGGGCAATGGAGCCTGTACAGCTGGCCTCCACACCTGGTATAATACCTTCTAAGGTGGCTTTAGTGGGCTTGATCATCGAATGATCGATACCCATCCTACACACTGTGTCCTGGTAGTGCAGGTTTAAACTGCTGCCTCCATCCATAAGGACTCGTGTGAGGTGGAACTCGTCAATTATTGGGTCGAGGACTAGTGCGGCTGAATTGCCCTGATTGGTATTAACCGGACGATCCGTGCGGTTGAAGGTGATCGGCCCTAGTTTATATTGTGGGGCGACTGGTTCCGTTAAGTCGACATCCCTAGGGGTGCGCATCTGTTTCGGGTTGGGAATGTGGGTGGCGTTTATCATGTTCACCATTTTGATTTGCGGGGGAAATTTCTTTTGCCCTCCTGTATTCGGTGATCTGGGCTCCTTGTCGCCATCATCGCTTTGAGACCCCTTCTCCTTGTTTTCGGCACCAGACCTGCCGGCTTGTTTGAAGACCCAGCATTCTCTGTTGGTATGATTGGCTGGTGTTCCTGGGGTGCCATGAATTTGGCATGGACGTTCGAGTATGCGGTCCAGACTAGAGAGGCTCGAATTGTTATTTTTGAATGGCTTTTTCCGCTAACCGGACTTAGAGCCACTGAATCCGTCATTGACTGTCATGTCTTCGGTGTTATCACCATTTTTGTGACGCTTGTGTTTGTTGCGTCGAGGTTTGCCGTTGCTATATCTCTGGCCTCTGATGTGCCAGGATTGCTTGTTATGTTGTTGCTACGGGCCAACCAGCTTTCCTCGCCCACGCAAAAGCGGGTCATGAGTGTCATGAGGGCTGCCATGGATTTTGGCTTCTCTTGGCCGAGGTGTCAGGCAAGCCAATCGTCACGGATGTTATGTTTAAAGGTCGCTAGGGCTTCAGCATCCGGACAGTCAACAATTTGGTTCTTTTTAGTTAGGAACCGAGTCCAGAATTTCCTGGCTGACTCTCCGGGCTATTGCGTTATGTGATTTAAATCATCAGCGTCCGGTGGTCGCACATAAGTGTCCCTGGAAGTTGTCCAGGAATGTGTCTGCCAGGTTCTCCCAACTTCTGATGGAGTTTGCCGGCAAGCTGTTCAGCCAATGCCGAGCCAGCCCTTTGAGTTTTAGTGGGAGATACTTGATGGCGTGTAGATCATCCCCGCGGGCGATGTGAATGTGGAGGAAGAAATCCTCGATCCATACCGCGGGGTCTATAGTACCATCATATGATTCAATGTTCACGTGTTTAAACCCTTCTGGGAATTCATGATCCATTACTTCATCAGTGAAGCATAGGGGGTGTGCGGCGCCTCTGTGCCGGGCTATATCACGACGCAGTTCATACGAGTCTGGTCTGCTGTATTCGGCCCGGCCGGATTTTCTTTTAGTATATGCGGCGTGACGGTCGTCGTCACGCGTTGGGGCGCGCCCATGTGATCCGTAGATCGATCTTGTATGTCCTGCTTTGTTTTCCAATACGTCTCGCAGGTCCTGCGTGTAGCCCCGGGCGTTGGTGTTTTTGTTTGACTGGCGACGGGGTGCGGGCTGGACTTCGGGCTGATACGCCGCTTTGTCTCGGCCACGAGGTGGCCAGTCAGCCGCATCATACGCTGGTAGTGTAGGCTTTAAGGCTTCCTCCTCGAGTTGGGGTAGCAACCTGCGCTTTGGGTAACTTTTGGTTGGGCGCTCGAGTTCGTTTTCCTCGGCTGCCAGGACCTCGGTCCATCTATCCGCTAGCAAATCTTGATCAGCTTGAAGCTGCTGCTCCTTTTTCTTCAGGCTATTTGCTGTGGCTATAAGCCAGCGCTTGAAGCGCTCCTGCTCGACGGGATCCTCAGGCACGATGAATTCTTCATAGCCGAGGCTCACCTCGTCTTCGAAGAGGGGCATGTAATTGTCATCCTCTGATTCTCCGTCTGTCGCCTGTTCCTTAGGGCTAGCTTGCCCATCCTCCCTCTCGAAGCCTGGCTGGGGGGATTGTCTTTGTCTTCGGCACTGTCCGTAGCGTTATTGTCTCTTGTGCCGGTATCGCTGCTTTTGCTATGGCGGGGCTTAGAGCGGCGCCGATGACGCCGGTGCTTCTCGAGGGGATTATCCTCCGTTGCCTTGTTGCCATCACTTTCTTTGGGGGTGTCCAGCATATATATATATATATATATATATATATATATATATATATATATATATATATATCATATGATGAGGTGGTTGTCCAGCGCCCTGTGGGCGGTGGTTCCTGTTCTTTTCCTGCATCGTCGTTCATACCGTCGATGTCTTCGGAGCCGAAATCAAGCATGTCGGTTAGGTCGTCGACAGTGGCTATTAAGTGGATTGAAGGAGGCAGATCGTTGCTGATATGCCATCGCTATTTCAGCAACGATGCGATCCGGGGAGAAAAACCTCACCCTGGATCGCATCGTTGCTGATGATTGAAGGAGCCATCAAGCCTTTATCGCGATGGCATAGTGGAACTCTCAATGAAAGCACCAATGTCGGTGTCAAAACCGGCGGATCTCGGGTAGGGGGTCCCGAACTGTGTGTCTAAGGCTAATGGTAACAGGAGGCGGGGGACACAATGTTTACCCAGGTTCGGGCCCTCTCGATGGAGGTAATACCCTACTTCCTGCTTGATTGATCTTGATGATATGAGTATTACAAGAGTTGATCTACCACGAGATCGTAGGGGCTAAACCCTAGCAGCTAGCCTATGATTATGATTGTTGGTCTTGTCCTACGGACTAAGCCCTCCGGTTTATATAGACACCGGAGGGGGCTAGGGTTACACAGAGTTAGTTACAAAGAAGGAGATCTACATATCCGAATCGCCAAGCTTGCCTTCCATGCAAAGGAGAGTCCCACACGGACACGAGACGAAGTCTTCAATCTTGTATCTTCATAGTCCAACAGTCCGGCCAAAGTATATAGTCCGGCTGTCCGAGGACCCCTTAATCCAGGTTCCCTCAGTCTTCTCGTTGGCATAAGCCTATTTCCCCATTTCTACTCCTGCCTGTTTTATCCTGCATGGTACTACCGCTGAGCCAGCGCGGTACTACCGCTCTTTAGCGGTACTACCGCCCTGCCCCATGGTACTACCACGCGGGAGTTGGAGCGGAGGGAGGTTATGAGTCAGGGCTGGGGAAGTATCTTTACCATACCCATTCACTCGCCCCCTCCTCTCTCTCTCTCTCTCTCTCTCTCTCTCTCTCTCTCTCTCTCTCTCTCTCTCTCGGGCGACGAACAGGCAGCGGAGGACCGCCGCCGTGCCCCCGTCTTTGATTCGTCTTCCACGTTTTCGTTCGGTGGGATCGACCCCCACCTTCTCCTCTTGCCATGGATGCCGTTATTGCCCCCGTTCTTCTCCCCGTTGGCTCTAATTTTCGGATCTAGGTTTTTGGGCAATATCCGTTGCATTCTTCAATTTTTGGCCAAATTGTGGCATGAGTAGTACGTAGAAGACTGCTAGAGCAGGTTGATTGAAGATTGAACCGCGAAAATTAGAATTTGGCATCTCCGGTACTATCGAATATCTCCGCGGAATTGGTCAGTGGGTTGACATCCGCCTCGAGCAGTACTACCACTCCTCCGTAGAGGTACTACCGCTCGTAGGCGGTACTACCACGCGGAGATGCGGTACTACCACTTAGAGATGCCAACCTTAGATTTTCCCTATTCCACCTTCGATCGTGGGTCTTCTGTGTTTCTTTGGCTTATGCTTTTTGCCTTGTTTTTTTTCTTGTGTGTGTGTTTCAGGTGGTAGTAGCTCCGGGCATCAGGCTCGTCGCAAGAATCCCACCTGTTCCAGTGGCTCTAAGCACTACCGGTCTACCGATGTGCCAGCGGGGAGCACTTTACCAGTAAGTGGATCTGGAGATCTGCCAAGACGGAGAGTCAAAGTTGTTGCTTCTAAGAACAAGGGCCCCAAGAGGGCTCATAAGATGAGTGGAATTGAGTTCGGTACGGCTCGTAAGCACAATCCGTACCACGAGCCTCAGGATCCTTCACTTATTCATCGTAAGTTCTGGAACAAGTTTCAGCAATCTATCTACCATGATGTGTTGAAGGGAAAGAAGAATCTGTTTGTGCCGGTCAAGTCTATTGATCTCCATCAGATGGAGAGGGACTTGCCTTACTTTGGGGTTGCACTTCAGAGATGCGAGGAGTTGGATATCAAGAGGACAATCTCTTTCAACAAGGACTTCGATGCAGAGCTTGTGGCCCAATTCTATGTCACCGTTCACTTTGGGCATAATGAGGACATGACTCTCACCTAGATGACCAATGGTCGGCGTCTGTCTTCTACATGGAAGAGCTTCATGGTGTGTCTGTCTTATGATGATCGGGGCCCCCAGACCCCAGTTGGGTTTCACCCTCACAGGGAGGCTACTGCTCCTCCCAAGGATGCTCTGTGGCCCTTCTCTGCCACGAAGGTGTCTGAGACTGGACATGTCTCCTATGAGCTCTGGCACTTTCTGGATATCTTGCACCAGATCCTCAGGAACACTCTGTTCCCTCATATTGGCAACAAGCATATGGTGCACTCCTATCTGGTGGACCTCCTTCTTTTCTACCAGAAGGACAAGGGCTCTCCAGAGGTGTTGGATGTGTCTCATGTCATGTTCTCAGAACTTTGTTTTGCCATCTTGGAGTGCAAATGCATCATCTATGGCCCCTACCTAATGCAACTCATTGAGGAAACGCGGGCCTTTTCGTTTCCAGAGGAGGAGCTTGATGTTGGAGAATTGGTCTCTCATGAGGTGGTTCAGCTCAGGCAGAAGGAGAAGTGGGGGTCGACTGCTCCGGCCCCCTTGGTGCATGATGCGGTTGAGTCTGATGATGATGATGACGAGACAGACTATGAGCCGTTAGAGGAGCCCTCATGGGCTAAGAAGCTCAGGCAGAAGATGAAGAAGTTGTTCTGGCTTCAGGCTCAAGGTTAGTACAAGGCTCATGTTGCTGTAAAGAAGGCCCATTGTAGTTACAAGGCCATTATGAGGAAGGTTGGCCTCACCGTGTTTGATGGCTCTGAGGATCGGATCATTGACGAGGAGGCTTGGGTTCGTGTGCACTGCCGGTGGACTGATTCTGACGATGGCACTAGAGGCCCTACACCTACTACAGCGGAGTCTAGCGAGGAGGAGGAGCATGATTGGTGATGTCCTGGAGTATTGCTACCACCATCTGTGCAGGTGTCTTCTCTACCCTTTTGGTGTCTCGATGCCAAAGGGGGAGAGAACGTAGGGATTTGCCGTGTGTCGTTGTGTCGTGAGTCGAGTGTGTTTCTCCCGTTGCAGTTGCTTTCCTCGCTTGAACTCGTTTGCTTTGCTTTGGTTTATGCTTGTGAGACTTAACTATCTTGTGTGAGACATATGATATCTTATTATTATGGGAGAATTCCTTATTTGGCCCTTTTTTTAAAGTTTGGTTCCCTATTTGGCCCAAAATAAATTTTCTTCTCTATTTGACAGCTAAAGTAATTTTTGTTCCTTATATGACATTTCCGTCCATTTTAGAGACTAACGGTGTTAAGTGTGAGGCGAAAAGACCATTTCGTTCCTAGTGTATAGTGTAACCATTCTGGATGAAGTAAAAAGGCAATCAGTTCATCCATGTTTAGGGATGTTCAACGAATACTGCGCATGTATATGTATGCTTCAATATTTTGGTTATTTTGGTTAGTTAATCACGTGCGAGTGCAACTGCATAGTGGATGGCCCACGACGCTGAGGCAGGCTCTGTTAGGAATAAACCGCGATAACATGTGTGCGCCCATGATCACCATGGTGCGTGTGGGTGTGGGTGTGTGCGTGCATGTCTGTGTCCTTGGTGGTATGTTGACCAGGCCTCCAGCTACGCGTTGTGGGCACCATGGGCGTGGTCGGGCGGATCGCACACGCTCTCTGCTATTGGAAAGTTTCCATGGGAGTAGTTGCTCGTACGTGTATGTAGGAAGTAGCCGGCGCATGCGGTTAGTGGCCAATGTGGTGGTTAGTTAAGCTAGTGTGTACGAGACTTGTAGTGTCGCCGTGTGTACTTAAGAAATTATAGTTCCATTCGTGTGGGATCAGTTCATGCTGAAAATACAGAAAAGCCGTCGGCGCGGCGATTCGTGGCAGTCGCGATTAAAGATGGGCCTGCGGTAGTCGGACGAGCTAGCTGATTCCGCCGGAGTTGAGGTGCACGTGCACACCAAGCAGGCAGACAACCAGGTGGATTGATTCCACGTGAACCTAGTCCGACTTGCCGATTGCTTTCCAGCGAAACGTGTAAATACAGAAGCCGCGCTTGATCGATTCTTCCAGGAGACAACACGCACGTACGTAGCAAGCTAGCTACCGAAGCTAGCAGCCTGCTGGATTGATCTTGAGGCTAGTTATGCTATGTGTGTACGTTTAATATAAACTAACAGCCGGTGACTGATCGGTATTGCCGACTAACTAGCTATGCAAGTTTACCCGAAAAAAACAAACAAACCAAAAAAGCAAAAAAAGAAAAAACACTAGCTATGCATATACATACACAACATCCGTTGAACATCCATAAAACATGAGTGAATTGTTTGCTTTTTTATTACATCCAGGATAGTTACAAAATGCACCAAGGGCAACATGGTCTTTTCACCTCACACTTAATACCGTTAGTGTCTAAAATGGACAGAAGTGTCATATAAGGAAAAAAATTACTTTACGTGTCAAATAGGGTAGAGAATTTTATTTTGGGCCAAATAGGGAACCAAACTTTAAGAAGGGCCAAATAAGGAATTCTCTCAATTATTATCTTATGCTTGTCTAGTACCCTGTTAGTTTGTGGGCTTTATTCTGTTAGTTTGTGCTCACTTACTACTTCTTGCATCATAGTATGTCCTCTCCATGTTTATAGATGCAAGTATTGCTGGTCTATAAAATATAGGGGGTGTGTTGATCCTAGTGTGTGGGCTTTGCATTCAAAAAGCACACTTGATTAAGCGCACATATCTAGGGGGAGCCCATCTATATTTTTTAGTCTTTGGGGTTTGCTTTTCCTTTGTCATATCTTTGTGCAAATCCCGTATTGTCATCAATCCACCAAAAAGGGGAGATTGTTAGGGCATATTTCTCCCTTATTGGTTTTGGTGATTGATGACAATGTGTTTGCGGACTAATCGTGTGCATTAAGATTTTCAGTCATTCAAGCATTTGGCGCAAGATGATTCGTGCCCCTCGGAGTTTCAAGTAAAGACGGTTTTATTTCCTTCGGATCTTTTTTGGTGATCTTGGGTCGTAGGGAAAACCGTACTATCAAGAGGGGGTCTGCGTCGGAAAGGTTCGGGTGGAATCAACACGTACACTCATATTGCACCCTCTTACTTCTTTCCGCGTGGAGTTGTCCACCGTTTGTACCGAAGGAGGGGAAGAAAGTCACAAGCGGTAGTATCGCGGGGTGGAGAGGTAGTACCGCCTACAGGCAGTAGTGTCGTGTCCAGTTCTGCTCGTAGTACTGCGTGTGGTTGGGATCGCGATTTTTCGTGTCGGGTTTGGGCAGTAGTGCCTCCGGGATACTACCGTGCTACTTGTTCGTCCCCAGAGGATAGGCGGTAGTAGCAACGGTAGTGGCGTGCTAGTACCGCCTATGGGCGGTAGTACCATCCCTACTACCGTGGCTACCACCGCCCGTTCCTCTGTTCTTCCCCTATTCTTTAAGGTGCGGTAGTACCGCCTACAGGAGTGGTAGTAGTGGCTTCTTGGGGAGCATTGTGCATCCACACCGCTCCAACGGAGACGTACTTCCCCTCAAAGGGAAGGAACTTCGGTAACACATCCTCTTCTCCAACGGCTCCACTTGTGGTTATTTCTACCTTTACTTTGTGCAATCTTTTGTTGTCTGAATCCCTTACTTGCTTGTGTTGCTTGTTGTGTTAGCATCATATAAGTTGTTCACCTAGTTACATATATAGACAACCTATTTGTTGCTAATCTTAATTTGTTTAAAAAAGCCTAAAAATTGGTAGTTGCCTATTCACCCCCCTCTAGTCAACCATATCGATCCTTTCAATATTAATTTGTGCGTTGGAAGTCACCCATCGAGATGTGCTTATTAAAGATCGAAGTGGGGGATGTGTCCAAATAACATCTTGTCCAGCACAAGTACTGCATCAAGAATCAGTTGTCCTACCGCAAGCCCTATCCAACGCGCGGGGTTGCCTTGATAATTAAGATAATGAAACCAGACAAGAGCTTTGGGCGTTTCATGACTACAGCTCATTTATCCCCAAGGATATGATCCATGTTACCCCACTGAACCTTACTATCACCAGTTTTCGGTATAACACTTCACGGTCTCCTTGCTCCTAGCCTCACCAGTGCTCGATCTCCAAGATCCTGGGTACCTGCAGGGATGAATATCGCGGACAAGACAAGAGACATATCCATAGAACAAATTTATCTCACACATACGGTACATTATGTCAAAGTCTTCACTTGATCCCTACAACAAATACCTTGGATTGCAATGCTCATTTCTCAACCCATACCTTACCGAACAACTCACACATGGAGATCGGACCATGAGAAGGAAATATTGAAGAACACATCTTGAGATTGTTTGATTGCAATATATCTAACAATGGATGCCTTATGTGATGCATGCTTACAAGTATGTGACGCCCCCAAAATTAATCATGCACTAAACATCCACGCAGCATGCGCATAAGATCAGAGACTCACGGGAAGATATCACAACACTGTTCCCTAGAGGCAATAATAAAATGGTTATTATCATATTTCCCATTCATGATAAACGTTTATTATTCATGCTAGAATTGTATTTATTGGAAACTTAAATTCATGTGTGAATACATAAACCACACAGTGTCCCTAGTGAGCCTCTACTAGACTAGCTCGTTGATCAAAGATGGTTATGGTTTCCTAACCATAGACATGAGTTGTTATTTGATAATGGGATCACATCATTAGGAGGATGATGTGATGGAATAAACCCAACTGTAAGCTTAGCATTAGATCATTTAAGTTATTTGCTATAGCTTTCTTCATGTCAAGCATCTGTTCCTTCGACCATGAGATCATGCTACTCCCGGATACCAAAGGAATGCCTTGCATGCTATCAAACGCCACTTCGTAACTGGGTGATCATAAAGGTGCTCTATAGGTACTTCTGAAGGTCTCTGTTGGGTTGCATGGATCGAGACTAGGATTTGTCGCTCCGTGTGACAGCGAGATATCTCTGGACCCACTCAGTAATACAGCATCACAAGTGAAATTGCAACTAATCCTCTGGTGGTTTTGGTAATTCATAACAATATATGTCTCATTGAACTAATGTCCTTTCAAGATAAATATTTCAGGATGTTCAATGATTGGCATGGCATGAGATACAGAAGTGGACCCCTCAAAATGCTAAGGAATAAGATTGGCAAAAGCTCAAGACTCTACATTTTCATTTTAGCGATCCAAGATCACACTAAGTCCATAAGAAAGCCAATATTATTAAAAGGGGATGAGGTGTTGCTTAATGGTTGATACGTCTCCAACGTATCTATAATTTTTTATTGTTCCATGCTATTATATTATCTGTTTTGGATGTTTAATAGGCATTTTATGTTACTTTTGGGACTAACCTATTAACTGAGGGCCCAGTGCTAGTTTCTATTTTTTTGGCCTATTTTTGAGTTTCGCAGAAAAGGAATACCAAAAGGAGTCCAAACGGAATGAAACTTTCGCGATGATCTTTCTTGGACCGAAAGGAAACGAGAAGACTTGGAGATGAAGTCGAAGATGCAACGAGGCGGCCACGAGGCAAGAGGGCGCGCCCCTACCTTGTGGGCCCCTCATAGCTCCCTTGACCTAGCCCCTTTGCCTATATATACTCTTATACCCTTAAATATCCACGAGAGCAATGAAACCACTTTTCCACCGCCACAACCTTCTGTACCCGTGAGATCCCATCTAGGGGCCTTTTCCGGCGTCCTGCCGAAGGGGGATTCAATCACGGAGGGCTTCTTCATCAACACCATTGCCTCTCCGATGAAGCATGAGTAGTTTACCCTAGACCTACAGGTCCATAGCTAGTATCTAGATGGATTCTTCTCTCTCTTTGATTCTCAATACCATGTTATCCTCGATGTTCTTGGAGATCTACTTGATGTAATATTCTTTTGCGGTGTGTTTGCCGAGATCCGATGAATTGTGGATTTATGATCAGATTATCTATGAATATTATTTGGTTCTTCTCTGAATTCTTATATGCATGATTTGATATCTTTGCAAGTCTCTTTGAATTATCGGTTTAGTTTGGCCTACTAGATTGATCTTTCTTGCAATGGGAGAAGTGCTTAGCTTTGGGTTCAATCTTGCGGTGTCCTTTCCCAGTGACAGTAGGGGCAGCAAGGCACATGTTGTATTGTTTCCATCGAGGATAAAAAGATGGCATTTTCGTCATATTGCTTAATTCCTCTACATCATGTCATCTTACTTAATGCGTTACTCCG
Source organism: Triticum dicoccoides (assembly GCF_002162155.2). Taxonomy (NCBI): domain Eukaryota; kingdom Viridiplantae; phylum Streptophyta; class Magnoliopsida; order Poales; family Poaceae; genus Triticum; species Triticum dicoccoides. Next base: position 536,237,443 of record NC_041387.1, on the reverse strand, counting down.
TTCTTTATGAAATTAATACTCTAGATGCATGCTAGATAGCGGTCGATGTGTGGAGTAATAGTAGTAGATGCAGAATTGTTTCGGTCTACTTGACACGGACGTGATGCCTACGTTCATGATCATTGCCTTAAATGTCTTCATCACTTTGCGCTTTTCTATCAATTGGTCGGCAGTAATTTGTTCACCCATCGTAATATTTGCTATCTTGAGAGAAGCCACTAGTGAAACATATGGCCCCTGGGTCTCTTTTCCATCATATAAGTTCTCTTTTACATCTTACTAGTTTTCGATCTACTATTTTGCAATCTTTTACTTTCCGATCTATAAACCAAAAATACCTAAAAATATTTACTTTACCATTTATCTATCTCTACCAGATCTCACTTTTGCAAGTGACCGTGAAGGGATTGACAACCCCTTTATCATGTTGGGTGCAAGTTGTTGATTGTTTGTGCATGTATTCGGTGAGTTGTGCATTGTCTCCTACTGGATTCATACCTTGGTTCTCAAAATTGAGGGAAATACTTACGCTACTTTGCTGCATCACCCTTTCCTCTTCAAGGGAAACCAACGCAAGCTACAGAGGTAGCACGAAGGATTTCTGGCACCGTTGCCAGAGAGATCTATGCCAAGTCAAGCCATACCAAGTACCCATCATAAACTGTTCCCCCTTGCATTACATTATTTTCCATTCGCCTCTCGTTTTCCTCTCCCCCACTTCTAAAACGATTTTCGAAAACCTTTGCCTTTTCTTCGCCCCTCTTCCGTTCATCTCTTTTCGCTTGCTTCTTGTGTGCTCGTGTGTTAGATCGTTTGATTCTCCTTCATGGTTAGTCCTTTTATCCTTGTCAGTACTCCCGATAATGAAGCCATCAATTTTAAACAAAGAGAGGGAGAAAATTTAAAAGATGCTTAGTATAGAATTTGCAATGCTCAAAATAGATCTACTAGAAAGCAATCCACTTCCGTTCTTCTCCACAATTTTTATGTGGGCATTACTCCTTGGAATAGATATGTTCTTGACACCATTACCGGAGGGAATTTCTTGGGGAGCCATACTTTTGATTCTTATAATGCCATGATAGATTTGATAGGCCCACCACCTCTTTTGGTAATGGAACTATTTTAACCTTGGAACTGTTGGGGAACGCAGTAATTTCAAAAAAATTCCTACGCAGACGCAAGATCATGGTGATGCATAGCAATGAGAGGGCAGAGTGTTGTCCATGTACCCTCGTAGACCGTAAGCGGAAGCGTTATGACAACGCGGTTGATGTAGTCGTACGTCTTCACGATCGACCGATCCTAGCACCAAAGGTACGACACCTTCGTGATCTGCACACGTTCGGCTCGGTGACGTCCCACGAACTCACGATCCAGCAGAGTGTCGAGGGAGAGCTTCGGTAGCACGACAGCGCGATGACGGTGATGATTATGCTACCGGAATATGGCTTCGCCTAAGCACCGCTACGGTACTCCGGAAAATGCCCGAACTCATCCGGAACCATTCCGATGTCCAAACATAGGCTTCCAATATATCAATCTTTACGTCTCGACCATTTTGAGACTCCTCATCATGTTTGTGATCAATCCGGGACTCCGAACTACCTTCGGTTCATCAAAACACATAAACTTATTGAGGGAGTCCTGGACTAAGGGGTCCTCGGGCGTCCGGCCTGTTATCCATGGGCCGGACTGATGGGCTGTGATGATATGAAGACCGAAGACCGTACTCCTGTCCGGATTGGACTCTCCTTGGCGTGGAAGGCTAGCTAGGCGACCAACTATGAAGATTCCTTCTCATGTAACCGACTCCGTGTAAACCCTAGATCCCCCCGGTGTCTATATAAACCGGAGGGGTTAGTCTGGAAAGGACACATATACTCATTACCATATTCACATAGGCTAGGCCTCTAGGGTTTAGCCATTACGATCTCGTGGTAGATCAACTCTTGTAATACTCATATTCATCAAGATCAATCAAGCAAGAATTAAGGTATTGCTTCCATAGAGAGGGCCCGGACCTGGGTAAACATCGTGTCCCCCGTCTCCTGTTACCATTGATCCTAGACGCACAGTTCGGGACCCCCTACCCGAGATCCGCTGGTTTTGACACCGACATTGGTGCTTTCATTAAGAGTTCCACTGTGCCGTCCGCAAAGGGCTCGATGGCCCCTTTGATCATCAGTAATGACGTTGTCCAGGGAGAAACCTTCCTCCACAGACAGATCTTCGTATTCGGCGGCTTCGTACTGCGGGCCAACTCGCTTGGCCATCTGGAGTAGATCGACAGCTACGCCCCTGGCTATCAGGTCAGATTCGGAAGCTTGAACTACGTTGCGGACGTCCGTGGAGACTTGATCTTCGACGGATTCGAGATCGCGGCAACTGCTCCCCGTCGCCCCGATGAACATGGCTTAAACATGTCATCGGGCCGCATCCAGGAGATAGCTCATGTAGCAGCTCTAGCCTTAAATCCGGAGCAGATCAAGTCGTTCGAAGACGGGAAGCTCGACCCCATCACGGGGGCTACCGATTCCGCGGTGTTGGAGCCGCATGCAGATTCCACTTCACACGGTACCTGCATCAACGAAACCCCGGACTCGTCTCCGATGTTGAGTTCCGAACCCCGCGAGCCCGCGTATAATGAACTCGATCGGTTATCGATCTTCAAGTTCAGCACCGTAGATGTCTTCCAACGCTCGCCCATGGGCGACCTACTAAACTCACTAAAAAACCTATCCTGGCAGATGACCCGTCACTGAACTATGTTCGGTTCGAACTTACGGTGGATGATGGGGAATTTTGCTTCCCACTCGCCACCCACTTCATAGCCACTGTTGAAGACCAAACCAACACGCCTGACCCCCGCTCCGAAGACATCGACGATGTGGACGACGATGAGGGGCAAGGCCAGAGCTTACTACCCGCTAGACACGGGATGACCACTTCCTAGTATGACGTGTGTATGATAGACACACCGTACGACGCTCTCGACGATGACAAGGAGGATCCGGTCGAGGATAAACCGCCTGGTACAAAGCCTGAACACTGGCTCCCACGGCGCCGCTGTAGGTCACATCGCTCAAGAGAAAACACTGCTAGCACCAGAGAAGACAACACTCTGGGCAATGAAGACCCTGTTGAGGTAGAATCCGAGCAGGAGGAACAGGAAAGCGGGCAGGACAGCCCTAATGAACATGCCACATATGGAGACTCGAAGGACAACAATCATCTCCCACTCTCCAAGGAAGAGGTGATCCTCGGCAACGAGGATTTTATCGTGCCTAAGGAACCTCTCGAGCAGAAGCGCTTTAAACGCCGGCTTATAGCCACTGCAAGGAGCCTAAGGAAGAAGCAGCTGCAACTTCAAGCAAGCCAATATTTGCTCAATGATAGATGGACCGAGGTCTTGGCCGCCAAAGAATACGGCCTTAGCAGCCCAGACAAAAGCCACCCCAAGAGTAGGTGGCTCCCTCAATACGATGGCAGGGCATTGGAGCCTACACCACCATTGGATAATGCAGTGGGCCCACCATAGTTCGGCCCAGACAAAGCAGTAGCCCAAGCAGAGCACCATACCAACCCATCCGGCCGTCAAAACAAGAACAAAACAGCTCGGAGGAACACTTGCGACATCAACCAAGACCCGGAGGGTAGAGCAGGACGCACAAGACCGATGTACAGACCACGGAGATATACCCCGACCGATGATGATGGTCACCTATTCGGACACTACAGATCCGACCATGCCCGGTCCGAGCACCTTAAACGGATCCCACCGGAGGTGCTTCATAGTGTGGCCCAACATAGAGGAGTCGCACAACCTCGCTGCTTCACTGACGAAGTAATGGAGCATGAATTTCCAGACGGGTTTAAACCCATTAACATTGAATCATATGATGGAACAATAGATCCCGTAGTATGGATCGAGGATTACCTCCTCCATATTCACATGGCACGTGGGGACGACCTTCACGCCATTAAATACCTACCTATAAAGCTTAAAGGGCCAGCTCGGTACTGGCTAAACAGTTTGCCAGAAAACTCTATTGGCAACTAGGAAGGTTAGAAGACGCCTTTCGGGACAACTTCCATGGAACATATGTCCGGCCATTATACGTCGATGACTTAAGTCACATTGTCCAGGAGCCCGACGAGTCAGCCAGGGAGCTCTGGACCAGGTTCTTAGTCAAAAAGAACCAAATTGTCGACTCTCCGGACGCAGAAGCCCTTGCGGCCTTCAAACATAGCGTCTGGGATGAATGGCTAGCGCGTCACCTCAGCCAGGAAGGTCCCAAATCCATGACAGCCTTTACTGCTCTAATGACCCGCTTTTGCGCAGGAGAAGACAACTGGCTTGCTCGTAAAAGCAACAACGCCAGCGGCCCGGGCACTTCCGAAGTCCGAGATGGCAACGGCAAACCACGACGAAGCGAACACAACAGTCGTAGTAATATATGCGACACAATGGTGAACGCCGGATTTCACAATCCGAAGCCCGGTCAACGGAAGAAGCCACTAAAGGCAAACCAGGATGGATGACAGGATATTGGACCGACCTTGTCAGATTCACGGTCACCCTGATAAGCCAGCTAATCATACCAGCCAAAACTGTTGGGTCTTCAAGTAGGCAGGCAAGCTTAACACTGATCGCCAGGGGAGGAGGCCACCAGGCGATAAATATGATGGATCGGCTCGCCAGCCGAACACTAGGGGCCAGAAACAGTTTCCCTCCGAAGTTCGACCACTCCCGGAACGCAAATAGCAGTTCGGCTTTCACCACCCACCTACTGTACTAGCAAAATTTGCACGACGCGCACATCATTACACACTCAAGATACCATGGGCATCGGTGGAAGCACAATACGGACAACCCTACAAGCATTCCCGTAACGTTTTTATCTATTTTTCTTATTTTTTTGTATTATCCCTAAAGAACAAGTGACCAACTGGACAACATCTACAACAGACTCTATCGGAGTTCGGGTCCGTACACTCACCTAAGGGGCTACTTCCGTTAAGGATTCCCCTCCTCGAGGACGGGCGACGCAGACGTGCGATAGGAGGTCCAAAATAACTTTTTGTAGACCGCACTCTTTATTCCGAGCCTGTACTATGCCCCTTTTCCTCTGATCCCGACACCGAGCATGTCAAAAAGCTGGGTCTGTGGTTTCTCTTTTTTATATATATACATAAATTTATCATTGGCACATCACTCCGCTCTCAGTAAGCCTCATCCGAATGGATCTTTCATACTCTTTCAACAATAAGTATGGCCTGAACGACTGCTTTGCAGATGCACCTCGGCATACCCTGCCAGGGGCTCGGCACGGGAACAAATGAGTTGCCAGTAAAAGTCCAAACAGCTCTATAGCGTACTTTGGCATCGCAAGTTTGGCCTTATATGCATCAGCTCCGAATCATTGCCTTGGGTCAATAGTTGGGTTCCCCGGCTCCTGTGCTTGCTACCCTACGTTCCGCTCTATCGGCTAGGGTAGTAAAGGGAGAACTACTGCGATTGTGCCTGGCCTAAACCGGATGAGCACCTCAGTAGAGAAAGCCGAAAACTGACTATCATGATGTGGCGAGAGCTGGTCAACCACTTGACGACTTATTGGAATTGTCAGGACCCCGACTCGATGTCACATCGATCTAGCCTGTAGCACCTCATATCACTTTGCGGCCTCACGCACGGTATCCCCACGGGTGTCGCCTTACCTTTGCCCGGGACCGTTTGCGCCTTTTGGCTCACGTATATGATAGTGTCGCTAGCATCCATATGATAAGGAGCCCGGGCTGACATGACTAGTCGTAAACCCAAAGTGGCACAGACTTACAGGGACAGGCATCCATGACCCAGCATCGAACGTGTCGGTCATCAGCGAGTGAATCCAGGCTGTAGCACTGGGCTAGCAGGACTCCGGTGAACCGGGCTGTAGCGGGCTAACAGGACTCCGGTATTCATCGCGTGACATTTCCCCGAAGGGACAGACACAGGAACGAAGAAGGACACATGCCGGCCAGCCTAAGTGTTCCGGAGCAGTAGCAAGCTACCATGGCTCAGTGGAAACAGTAGGAGACATTTCCCGGTAAGAGAGGCTACTAAAGATAAACAACTAGATGGTCAGATCCCACACATACCAAGCATTTCAATAACATACACACAATATGCTCGATATGTGCAAATACAACATGGCATCACAACATGACTCTACAAATCAAGTATTTATTCATTAGGCTCCGAGGAGCGAGATATTACAAACATAGGTCTCATGACCCAACATTCAGAGTATACAAGTCAAAGCACAAGCGGAAACTATCATGTCTGAGTACAGACCACTATAAATGAAAAAGGCTGAGAAGCCTGACTATCTGCCAGATACTGCCGAGGGCACAAGATCGTAGCTGAGGTAACAAGCTAAACGTCGAAGTCCACGCGAAACTACTAGCGAGACCGAAGTCTCTCTGCAAAAACATAAATAGGCAAACGTGAGTACAAATGTACCCAGCAAGACTTACATCAGAACTATCTACATATGCATCATTATCAACAAAGGGGATGGTGGGGTTTAACTGCAGCAAGCCAGCTTTGACTCGGTGGCTATCCTGAACTACGACTGCGAGTAACTCTTTTGAGGTGGCGCACACGAGTCCACATATTCACCATCTCAATACACCACTATGGATCCGCTCCCGTCTCCCTACGAGAACGCCATCCATAGCACTCACGCTTATCTTGCGTATTTTAGAGTATCCACTTTCACTTGTCTATGAACTGATATAAGCAACCCAGAAGTCCTTTTCCGCGGACACGGCTATTCGAATAGATTAGGTTAACCCTGCAGGGGTGTACTTCTTCACACACGCTCTCACCACTTACCGCCGTTTACACGACATGTACTCGGCAACCTTCAAGCGGAAGCCCAACGTGGGTGTCGGCCACGACCTACCTAATCACCTAAGTCTCTAGTCCAGGTTTATCGCCTATTCGGGTTCCATCCATGAGGAGATCCGGCCGGAGTTTCGCTCACAGCCCCAAACGATGTGAACAGGGTTCCCGAGACACCAAACGGGCGCCCGGTACACCGTGCCACATGCCTACCGCATCACAGCCCACCCCTACGGCTGCCCACGGCCTCCAGCATACTACAAACACCAGAAACTACTTGCAACTCCTGGACAGAGGACAAGGGTGATCAAGAAGCCGAGAGGGTCCATTGGTTTCGGGCCCAATGCGTGGTAGTAGCTGAATCATGGATCACAAACACAGAACTCAGTTCCTGAGGACGGCTGCAATGAGACAACCCACCATGTACTCCTACATGGCCTCTCACCGCTACCTTTACCAAATCGTGTTCACACACTTAGCTCACACACAGTAGGACATGTTCACACACCTCTGATTCATCCCCGATGAATCAGACCTGACTCAACTCTAAGCAGTAGCAGGCATGACAAACAAACATGAATGAGTAGGCACAACAGGGCTCAAACAACTCCTACTCATGCTAGTGGGTTTCATCTATTTACTGTGGCAATGACAGGTCATGCAAAGGATAAAGGGGTTCAGCTACCGCAGCAAGTAACAGATGAATTGATGTTGTCCTAATGCAGTAAAAGAGAGCAGGAGCGAGAGAGTAGGATTGTATCGTAATGAACAAGGGGGTTTTGCTTGCCTGGCACTTTTGAAGATAACATTGAGTCTTCATCAGTGTCAACGATCACATCATCGGTATCACGTCTATCGAGAGGGGACAAATACCGGCAACACAGAAGGGAACACAATCAATGCAATGCACAATATGATGCATGATCATGACATGGCAAAATGAATGTGTTTTGAGCCAATGCAACTAGCAACAGATTAAATGAAGTTGGTTTGAATATAAAATTCAAATTCAAACTCCATATGTGATTAAATAAATGCCCTTTAATTGATTTGTGCTAAACAGCACCTATAAGTTGTTCTAACATGCATGAAAATGGTACAGATGGATTCCTTGAATTTTTCTGATAATTTTTCATATATAAATTATTTAATTTGGAGTTACGGTTAATTTTCTATGATTTTTAGAAGTTTATATAATTTTCTGGATTTTCTGAATTATTAAATCCAGAAAGTATTACTGCGTCATACTGACGTCACGATGACGTCAGCAGGTCAACGTGGCACAGTCCGGTCAAACCTGACCAGTGGGGTCCACTGGTCAGTGACCCAGTCAACTAACCAGGTTAGTTAGCCCTAACTAACTTAGTTAGCCGGGCGGGGCCCGCATGTCAGTGGCCTATCTAATTAGCTAGGTTAATTAGCGCTAACTAATCTAACACTAATCTAGCAGCGCCTGGGCCCACACGTCAGGGGGGTCAAACCCGCCGGAGTTGACCCGTGGCTTGTCGCCGGCGACGCCAGCAACGGCGGAGGGCGTCGGAAACGCTCCTTCGACGACCAAATCGGCGACTGAGGGGCTCTACGCGTAGCTGGGAGTCGCCCGCATCCATTTATGCAAACGGGAGGGGCTGAGGTGGCCCGAGCTCACCGGAACGGGGCCCGCGGCGGCGACCGGAGCACGGCGAGGTCGGGGTTGGCGCTAGAGGGCACGGCAGGTCGCACGGGTGGGCGCGCTCGGCTCCTGGAAGGGTGCTGAGCACGTTGCCGTGCTCGGGGGTTAGCTACGGTGGCTCTAGCCCCGTCTGCGTCATCGCCGGCGGCGAGGAACGGTCGGCTCCGACAGTCGGGGCGGTTAGAAGGCACGGACGGGCACGGGGAGAGAGGGAAAATGGACAGGGGCTCACGAGGGGTCGGGAGAGAAGCTCGGTGGGCTCGGGGAAGCCTCTGCAACGGCGAATTGACGACGGCGATCTCCGGGCACCGGAGATGAAGACGACGGCGCTCCGGTCGACTGCGGCCTCCTCTGGTCGCGTGCGTCGCGTGTGTAGCTCCACGGGGTCAGGGCGGAGCTCAGGGACGCATAGTGGGAGCGAGGGGGTGGCTGTGGCCCCGGTAAACGGCGTCGGCGGCGATGGGCTCCGCTCGGGAAGGGAGCAGAGAGGGGAGGGAGATCCAGAGAGCGAGGGAGAAGTGAGAGGGGGTCGGGGAGGCGCGTGGCGTCGTCCGGGACGTCGCTGGGGAGGCCAGGGAGGAAGCAGGAGGTGGCCGAGCAGGGTGGAGGTGGCGCGCGCGGCGGTGTCGCGGTGTCCGTCCTCCTGGCAAGGAGGAAGACGACAGGGGAGGGGGGCGGCGGTGGGCTGGGCCAGCGGGAGGAACTGGGCCGGCTGGGCTGGACAGGTAGGCGCCAGGTAGGCTCTGTTCTTTTTATTTTTTTTCTATTTTCTGTAGTTTGTTTTGATTTAGTTTAGCAACTAAATCATTTAAATAAATTCTGTAGATTTTTATGTGGCTTGCTAAAATATATACAAAGCCACTCACAAACCTCCAGAATTATTGGAATCATATTTAATATATATTTAAATATAAATCCAAAGCAAATAGTTATTGGATTAATTCAAATGGCCAAAATAATTATCTCTGTGACTCCAAAAATATTGGTTTAAATTTTACCTCTTACCAATATTTCCATGGAATAACAGGAACATTTTCTTGGACACATTTGAGAAGATTTAATTGTTGGTTATTTTTAGAGGTTTCCTGAGGCTTTTGAAAATTCCTCAATTCAAATTTCATTTGAATTTAAACATGATGCACACACCAGACAGCACCAGAAGCTAGGGATGTGACAACTCACCCCCACTAAACAAGAATCTCGTCTCGAGATTCAAGCGTAGGGTAAGGTGAAGGGGAAACGCAAACTAGTATAATCTTCACGATCCAGGTGGCACTTCAAATGAACGTTGATTTGAACACCATTTTGTCTTGAAGTCTTGCCTTGAAAAATCCTGTCAACATGACAGGGGGGGGGGGGAAGAAGGAGACTCTAGAAGGGTCGATCTCCTCGAAGATCGAACAACTCAAGATTAACTTACGGAATGAGACATAGAACCATCTTTCGGGTTGAGACACGAGATACACATCAATAGGGGTGGAAGAAACGGATGACGAAGGTTCACTAGGTAGACAACAATTTCATACCTAAGAAGGTGGTAAACGATTGTCAACGTAGCGAGGAGTTGAGTTGCCATGATACCATAACGATACACCTTAGGGAAGGTGACTCGTAGAGATATCCCCTTAAGTGGCAAAAAGAATTACTTTTGATTCAGAGATCATTGAAACTCTTTAAACCAGCCTAAGGCAATTCTCGAGCGATCGTTTGGAGGGGGTCGGTAGAATGGCATACTCGGACTTGGATGATGTGGATTACCTTGTTGAAGACAACGTAATGGATGAATTTGCTTATCACCGGAAATGGAAGAGACCCATGGTAGAATGGCACATTGGCGGTGCAAGCTAGGAACAAAATGCAAATGCTAGGAATGATTCTGGTAACTGGGGAAGAACCCAACAATAGGGAGTGAATTCACTGTTTGAAAAGGTCATAGCATTTGCCGAGGAAACTGAGAGGAATCCCAGTTAGAGATGATGATAACACGTAACGCTTGTGCGTGCTCTCAAGAACTTGAGCATTTCCATATTCATCAAGGTTTTACCAACATCCGTGTCAAGGGTCCGGCAACACAACTTGCTACCATGATGAATGATGATGGAGGATGTAGATGCAAAGAAAGATAACACCTTCTCAGATTTCATCTTAGCGAGGCCAAGGAAACAAAATCTGGATGATCGACCGAGAAACATTTAGCACTCCGCTTCTAATGTTCTCCTTGATGTGCTAGTGTAACCCATTCATAGAAATGGTCTGGTATCTAAAACATCAAGTAAAAGGTCGGACTTCGGGAACACAAAAATCCATAGGGGCAACTAGGGAGTAAATCCTACGAAATCCCTATGGGGGGGGGGGGGTGGCCAACTTCCTCAAACAAGATACTATAATAATAGGTCTACCGGATGGGTGTGTTGGCCACGACATCCACCTTACCGGTTATCGAGAGACCAATATTATAGTTCTTAGGGAAATGTTCCAACCATCATATCTGCCTGAGATTCAGCTCTGGTTGGTGTTAGGATATTCCAGGCTCATCGAGTCTTAGGAAGAAAATGAAAGTTTGCAACACAAATCGACGAGATGACGTTGCGGGATTCTCGGGAGATGAACTACGATAGCAAGCTCCAAAACATGAGCTGGTTCTGCTACAAACAGGTGAACACGTTGTCCCAGACAAGCATGACCACGTGGTAGTCTTATAATAAAACACTACCGAGTTCAGGAGGGGGAACCATCAACGAGGGTATCGAAGTTCTTTCATAAGTCCGGATTAGCTCTTATGAAGGAACTCCTTCTCCTTGAACAAATCAATCAGTGGCTTGGTGTGCTAGGGATACATATAGATTGAAGGTTGCAAGTCTTCAAACCACAGCATTCTTCGCACGTGTGCATGACTGATTTGGAATGATTCCAAAGAAAGCAACATTGACTTTCTCGAATCCACGGCGGCAACTTGCATCAGATGCACATGAATTAAAGGAATTCACTACCTTCATCCAAACATATGCTTCATGAGCTAGCATGAACAAATGCTTTCAAAAGTTTCCAACACTAGCTTAATGTTCAGCAAAATTATGGTGAAGACAAGGATGTTGTCAATGGGCACTACAACAATTCATCTGGGTTTCCTTTTAAAAGGAATTCCATAGTTAAGTGAACAAGTGATAGCATTGGTCAGACCCAAAAGATATAATGGTGTATGCTCGAGGGATCAACCACGAATAAGACAACATTACGAGCATCGTTGGTACTGATTTGATTTGACGATAGCCCACACTCAAATCAAAGGATTGATAAGACAATAGGTCCAGCAACTGATCACAAGGACCAATCGATGAAGATATCATCTTTCTTCAACACACACTACACAAGAATATCCCTTTGGAACGAACTAAGTCAGACAAGCTTTTATCTTCCAACTCTCCAAGTTGTTGTCTAGCTTAACCAACTAGCTCAGGGATATCTAACACCGATTCTTGGAGAGAAGGTGGTTCACAAGAAACCAACTTGATCACGAACTCAACATAGCGGTCAGGTGACAACCCGGTAACACCTCCAAGAAGATATTTGGAAAGTCACGAACCACCGGTATGTTACTAAGCTCGAGAACAATCTTGCTTTTGAGGGCAAGACGATATGATCAAATGAGTGAGGACTTAACAAGATCCTAACTCATCAATCGAAGGGTGCACCGAAATAAGGACTAGGTAGCACGATCAGTCTTAGAAGGATGATTCGAAAACCCACATACTAAGAATGAAATTATTATCCTTTAACTACCAAGCAACAGAGTTGCTAGCAGTATTGATTTCACACATCACAATTCATTTGTCGGTATTCCGGTTGCATCAACACGAGGGCCGAGGAATGAACAGTGATGGCAAGAAGTGTCACTGTACCAAGAGTTCATGGGATGGTGTGCAATTCCTATAACAATCTCGATATAAAATATGTAATACTTCAAGGTAGAGCAGAACCAAAAGCTGGATTGGCATTTGATCTGCGGAATACAACTACTTTGACCCAATCCTAGATATGGAAGAGGTACTGGAGTTTGTTTCTCCTAGTCATTCCGGAATAGAATGGCTTGACAGACCACAAGAGTCATAGGCATCGATGAACGAACGCACGCATACTCTTGACTATCAATTGATAGACGAGGGTCAGAATGCAACTAAAGAGAACAACTCAAAGGAACATATAACTTTCTGAGTTGTGGATGCATAGATTAGTATGTCGAACCAAGTTCAACATATTTCTTCCGGATAACCCATGCAGAAAGGTAGAACTGGCAGAGTCACGATTTATGAATGGAGAACTCCTCAAGAGTACTCTAATTGTGATTTTTTTTTGATCCAATAAACATCTGCCATAAGTAGTTCATGGTATTTGGAAGAAGAAGATACCAAGGACTTCAAGGACTATCGCAAAGGTTACTAATATCCTAAAGGCACTAGCAATTACTATCAACATGAAGTAGGTAGAGTGAATCTCGGGTTCAGAACCCAGGAGTAGAATACCTACTACTAAGTAGCATCACGGGATGCTTCCGAGAATAAAGGCCAGAATCTTCACACTAGGACACAAATCATGGCTAGACCACTAGATGATCCCCTAAGCACTTAGGGTCATAATAATAATTCCAACATATATGTCGAGGCAATAATTACCTCAACACATCGATTAGTGTGGTTAATCTGGCCCATGGGAACATCGGAAACAGAAGGAAGGGATTTGCAAATGCATCGGACTATTTAGAAATCTGGGATGACTCGGACAGCATAACGGCTATAATTGCTCAAAAAGATTTGAGACAATCACAAAAATGGTGGCATAACCACTCAGAAGCACAATATCAAGGTTCCGAGATCAACAATTAACATACGGAAGTAGTAGGAACTGAACTGAGACTTAAATCCAACAATCTTATAAGTCTACTGATTAGTAACACGTGATCCTAATAGAAAGAAGAGATAGCCTAGTTCTTAATCCCCGCAGGAAAGATAAGATGACTCAGATCAGAAGGGCATGAGGTATAAGGAGTAAAAAGAGCCTTACGTTCCATCCCACAATCAATTCCCTTATATAACTAAAGAATTTCTAGACTCAACTTCGACCAGTTTGGCTTGGTAATCCTACAGGCAGTCAAGCTCTGATACCAACGCTGTCAGGACCCCGACTCAATGCCACATCGATCTAGCATGTAACACCTCATATCACTTTGCGGCCTCACGCACGGTATCCCCACGGGTGTCGCATTACCTTTGCCCGGGACCGTTTGCGCCTTTTGGCACACGTATATGACAGTGTCACTAGCATCCATATGATAAGGAGCCCGGGCTGACATGGCTAGTCGTAAACCCAAAGTGGCACAGACTTACAGGGACAGGCATCCATGACCCAGCATCGAACGTGTCGGTCATCAGCGAGTGAATCCAGGCTGTAGCACTGGGCTAGCAGGACTCCGGTGAACCGGGCTGTAGCGGGCTAACAGGACTCCGGTATTCATCGCGTGACATTTCCCCGAAGGGACAGACACAGGAACGAAGAAGGACACATGCCGGCCAGCCTAAGTGTTCCGGAGCAGTAGCAAGCTACCATGGCTCAGTGGAAATACTAGGAGACATTTCCCGGTAAGAGAGGCTACTAAAGATAAACAACTAGATGGTCAGATCCCACACATACCAAGCATTTCAATAACATACACACAATATGCTCGATATGTGCAAATACAACATGGCATCACAACATGACTCTACAAATCAAGTATTTATTCATTAGGCTCCGAGGAGCGAGATATTACAAACATAGGTCTCATGACCCAACATTCAGAGTATACAAGTCAAAGCACAAGCGGAAACTATCATGTCTGAGTACAGACCACTATAAATGAAAAAGGCTGAGAAGCCTGACTATCTGCCAGATACTGCCGAGGGCACAAGATCGTAGCTGAGGTAACAAGCTAAACGTCGAAGTCCACGCGAAACTACTAGCGAGACCGAAGTCTCTCTGCAAAAACATAAATAGGCAAACGTGAGTACAAATGTACCCAGCAAGACTTACATCAGAACTATCTACATATGCATCATTATCAACAAAGGGGATGGTGGGGTTTAACTGCAGCAAGCCAGCTTTGACTCGGTGGCTATCCTGAACTATGACTGCGAGTAACTTTTTTGAGGTGGCGCACACGAGTCCACATATTCACCATATCAATACACCACTATGGATCCGCTCCCGTCTCCCTACGAGAACGCCATCCATAGCACTCACGCTTATCTTGCGTATTTTAGAGTATCCACTTTCACTTGTCTATGAACTGATATAAGCAACCCAGAAGTCCTTTTCCGCGGACACGGCTATTCGAATAGATTAGGTTAACCCAGCAGGGGTGTACTTCTTCACACACGCTCTCACCACTTACCGCCGTTTACACGACATGTACTCGGCAACCTTCAAGCGGAAGCCCAACGTGGGTGTCGGCCACGACCTACCTAATCACCTAAGTCTCTAGTCCAGGTTTATCGCCTATTCGGGTTCCATCCATGAGGAGATCCGGCCGGAGTTTCGCTCACAGCCCCAAACGATGTGAACAGGGTTCCCGAGACACCAAACGGGCGCCCGGTACACCGTGCCACGTGCCTACCGCATCACAGCCCACCCCTACGGTCAGCGCTGCCCACGGCCTCCAGCATACTACAAACACCAGAAACTACTTGCAACTCCTGGACAGAGGACAAGGGTGATCAAGAAGCCGAGAGGGTCCATTGGTTTCGGGCCCAATGCGTGGTAGTAGCTGAATCATGGATCACAAACACAGAACTCAGTTCCTGAGGACGGCTGCAATGAGACAACCCACCATGTACTCCTACATGGCCTCTCACCGCTACCTTTACCAAATCGTGTTCACACACTTAGCTCACACACAGTAGGACATGTTCACACACCTCTGATTCATCCCCGATGAATCAGACCTGACTCAACTCTAAGCAGTAGCAGGCATGACAAACAAACATGAATGAGTAGGCACAACAGGGCTCAAACAACTCCTACTCATGCTAGTGGGTTTCATCTATTTACTGTGGCAATGACAGGTCATGCAAAGGATAAAGGGGTTCAGCTACCGCAGCAAGTAACAGATGAATTGATGTTGTCCTAATGCAGTAAAAGAGAGCAGGAGCGAGAGAGTAGGATTGTATCGTAATGAACAAGGGGGTTTTGCTTGCCTGGCACTTTTGAAGATAACATTGAGTCTTCATCAGTGTCAACGATCACATCATCGGTATCACGTCTATCGAGAGGGGACAAATACCGGCAACACAGAAGGGAACACAATCAATGCAATGCACAATATGATGCATGATCATGACATGGCAAAATGAATGTGTTTTGAGCCAATGCAACTAGCAACAGATTAAATGAAGTTGGTTTGAATATAAAATTCAAATTCAAACTCCATATGTGATTAAATAAATGCCCTTTAATTGATTTGTGCTAAACAGCACCTATAAGTTGTTCTAACATGCATGAAAATGGTACAGATGGATTCCTTGAATTTTTCTGATAATTTTTCATATATAAATTATTTAATTTGGAGTTACGGTTAATTTTCTATGATTTTTAGAAGTTTATATAATTTTCTGGATTTTCTGAATTATTAAATCCAGAAAGTATTACTGCGTCATACTGACGTCACGATGACGTCAGCAGGTCAACGTGGCACAGTCCGGTCAAACCTGACCAGTGGGGTCCACTGGTCAATGACCCAGTCAACTAACCAGGTTAGTTAGCCCTAACTAACTTAGTTAGCCGGGCGGGGCCCGCATGTCAGTGGCCTATCTAATTAGCTAGGTTAATTAGCGCTAACTAATCTAACACTAATCTAGCAGCGCCTGGGCCCACACGTCAGGGGGGTCAAACCCCGGGTCAAACCCGCCGGAGTTGACCCGCGGCTTGTCGCCGGCGACGCCAGCAACGGCGGAGGGCGTCGGAAACGCTCCTTCGACGACCAAATCGGCGACTGAGGGGCTCTACGCGTAGCTGGGAGTCGCCCGCATCCATTTATGCAAACGGGAGGGGCTGAGGTGGCCCGAGCTCACCGGAACGGGGCCCGCAGCGGCGACCGGAGCACGGCGAGGTCGGGGTTGGCGCTAGAGGGCACGGCAGGTCGCACGGGTGGGCGCGCTCGGCTCCTGGAAGGGTGCTGAGCACGTTGCCGTGCTCGGGGGTTAGCTACGGTGGCTCTAGCCCCGTCTGCGTCATCGCCGGCGGCGAGGAACGGTCGGCTCCGACAGTCGGGGCGGTTAGAAGGCACGGACGGGCACGGGGAGAGAGGGGAAATGGACAGGGGCTCACGAGGGGTCGGGAGAGAAGCTCGGTGGGCTCGGGGAAGCCTCTGCAACGGCGAATTGACGACGGCGATCTCCGGGCACCGGAGATGAAGACGACGGCGCTCCGGTCGACTGCGGCCTCCTCTGGTCGCGTGCGTCGCGTGTGTAGCTTCACGGGGTCAGGGCGGAGCTCAGGGACGCATAGTGGAAGCGAGGGGGTGGCTGTGGCCCCGGTAAACGGCGTCGGCGGCGATGGGCTCCGCTCGGGAAGGGAGCAGAGAGGGGAGGGAGATCCAGAGAGCGAGGGAGAAGTGAGAGGGGGTCGGGGAGGCGCGTGGCGTCGTCCGGGGCGTCGCTGGGGAGGCCAGGGAGGAAGCAGGAGGTGGCCGAGCAGGGTGGAGGTGGCGCGCGCGGCGGTGTCGCGGTGTCCGTCCTCCTGGCAAGGAGGAAGACGACAGGGGAGGGGGGGGCGGCGGTGGGCTGGGCCAGCGGGAGGAACTGGGCCGGCTGGGCTGGACAGGTAGGCGCCAGGTAGGCTCTGTTCTTTTTTTATTTTTTTTTCTATTTTCTGTAGTTTGTTTTGATTTAGTTTAGCAACTAAATCATTTAAATAAATTCTGTAGATTTTTATGTGGCTTGCTAAAATATATACAAAGCCACTCACAAACCTCCAGAATTATTGGAGTCATATTTAATATATATTTAAATATAAATCCAAAGCAAATAGTTATTGGATTAATTCAAATGGCCAAAATAATTATCTCTGTGACTCCAAAAATATTGGTTTAAATTTTACCTCTTACCAATATTTCCATGGAATAACAGGAACATTTTCTTGGACACATTTGAGAAGATTTAATTGTTGGTTATTTTTTTAGAGGTTTCCTGAGGCTTTTTGAAAATTCCTCAATTCAAATTTCATTTGAATTTAAACATGATGCACACACCAGACAGCACCAGAAGCTAGGGATGTGACAGGAATCTTTAGCGATTCTCCGTGTAACACGAAGGATCTTTTTCAGATCAGATATGTAAGGCACCACACGCCGCATACACACCAGGGGCTATGTCGTAGCCCCATCATAAAACTCATATGGTTAAGTGAAAGTGTTAACGCCTTATAGTCCGATTGCCTGGTTTGCCGTATTATCACCTCCTTCATGGACCAAGACGTTGGATAAAGAGTGATTAAATGCTTTTCCGAACACCCCCATACTTCCTACGAGGGGGCTGAAGCCGACGACAGGAAAACTTTCAGATTATATTTAAACGGCCGCACAGGAGGAATTCAAGCTTTTCGAGCAAAACATAAATAGGTTAACTATAAAATTGTCTTTGACAATCATCATACACCTCACTCGAACATTATGTTTTTCGAGCATTGACCCTCTATCAAGCGGGCGGCCTCTAGGACGTCTGCAAAATAACGCTCCGGTTCCGGACGGTCCTTGCCTTCAGGCGGACCCTTCGTCGCGACGTCGACGACCCTCATCTTTCCCTAGAATGTCTTGACTCGGGCAAAGGCCATCCGTGCACCTTCAATGCATGCCGATCGCTTCGCGGCATCGATTCGCGGCACCACATCGACAAGCTTCTGCACCAAACTGAAGTAGCTATTTGGCGTAGGCTCGGTTGGCCACAGCCGGATTATGACATCCTTCATGGCAGCGCCAGATACCCTATGAAGTTCGGCCCATTGGGACATCTGTTCATTGAGCAGCAGAGGACGTTTGACGCGCCAAACTGCGACCAAAAAAGCTTCCCCGTTGCATATCCAGCTCGCGCCTAGTAATACCGCGCTGCATCGGAAGAACTCTTCGACAAGTCCAAATACTCGTCCGAAGAACTCCACACTTGGTTCAGCTGAGCATAGTCCGGGTCGCCGAACTTAGTCTGCAGCAGAAAAGGCTTTCCAGCCACTATCTCCTTCGCCTGCCGAACCTCCTCATGCATTGCTCTGGATTCCGATCACGCTTCTCTCGCCTCCTGACGGGCCTTGTCCAGTTCAGCCATTAAGGTTTTATTCTCCCTCTCAAGAAATTCGCAGCGGCCAGTAGCACTCTCCAACACGAGTGTCATCGTGGATACCTTCTCCTCGCCCTGGCATCGCGCAGCTTGTTCGGCCTTCAATCAGCAGATGCCCTTTCAGCAGCAGCATCACTAAACCGGGCCCGCTCCTTGGCCCGGACTAGCTATGCCCGAAGAGCCTCCACGGCAGCAGCACCATCTGCATTTCACGCACATTTCATCAAGCTCTTTTCCGCGTCAAGCACACTGGTGTAAGGAATGCTCGAAATACATAGCTTGCGAGTCGTCAAGACACCTGTTGATCAATGCAATTTCATCCTCCGCAATATCCAGCTTTCGCTGCAGTTCGGCCACTTCCGTATTTCGGACAGCCACAGGAGGGGAGGCAACCTGTATTTCAAATTAATCAAGTTTAATACCTGAGTATATCTCTTTGATCCTCCGATCGCTTCCTTCGGAAGGCAATCCGAGCCTCAGGGGCAACTGCATATACAGCAGGTGCATTCTGTCAATAAAATTCAATTGACAAAACTACATCACAAACCTCAAAACCTCTTAGAAGGCTCATGAAGGCCTCGTTCAATCCACTCTTCGCGGATAGAACCCTTTCGACCACCGTAACCATCAAGGCAGGATGCTCTTCTGAAATGGACGCTCGTTGTAGCATGTCCGTCAGCATTTCCGACGCTCCTGGGTCTTCGGAAACCGCTGCCGGAGTACGACATTCCTGTGAAGGAACCCGCTTACTTGCCTCCAGAATTGTCTCCGGCTGTAAACCGGACGGTTCGGGGACGCCATTCTTGATCCTGGAACCCTGAGTGACAGAGGCACCACATTCGGGTAGCGCCTTCTCCGTTTCTTGTACTACTTGGCGTTTGGGAGGAGCCCTTCAGGACGTTACCTCGGTATCATCCCCCTGTTGGGCGATGAGGCCGGAGAAGGCGTGTCACTCTCCATCATCTCTGGAAGAAGATCTCCTGAGGAGGAGGACAATTGAGAAACAACAGGCGTTAACCTACGTGGATGAACATATGTCGAATGATTACTTCACTAGTTGGAAAGGAATGAGGTAAGTTTAAAGTGCCCCAGCCTCACTTACGGTTTGCCCCGAGGTTCGTCCTCGTCATCAAGCCCTATGACAACATCGCTCGCCCTGCCTAGGCCGCCCGACGATGGCATTTTTCCTCTCTTGGAAGGCTTCCCCTCCTGATCTTCGGAAGCGGCCCTCTTCTTGCCATGGAGGGCTCCCTCTGCACCGTTATCCTTGGGCAAAAGGGGTTCGGTTTCTCTGAACGCAGCGTTTAATTCATCCTCAGGGTGGGTGTCACCTCTGGGCTTCCTGCTCTCGCCCCCCTCTACAAATGCCTGGTACGGTGTCAGAATCAGCATTCTCGTCAGCAGGGCGGTCGCAGGGTCTTCGGGAAGGGGTGCCGGACACCAGATTAGCACCGCTTTCTTTGTCCAGTCCTGTACAGGGACAGATTGTTCAGTAACTTGTTAAAAGATGCTCGAATGGAAGGTGCTTGAATATCGAGTACTTACCGAAGTGTCCGGATGATTGCAGTCAAGGCCAACGTCTTCGGTGGTGTTCGGCCATTGCTTTCGTTCCCCGAAATATAATTTCCACATTCCTTCATGCATAGTGCCAAAGAAGTGCTGTAGGGTCCGCCGCCCTTCTGGGTTAAACTCCCACATACGGAGAGGCCGCCCCTGACATGGTAGGATCCGACAGACCAGCATTACTTGAACGACGTTCACAAGACCGATGCCCTTCTCGGTAAGGCTTCAGATGCGGCTTTGCAGAGTCTGTACTTCATTGACGGATCCCCAGTCCAATCCCTTATTGATCCATGAAGCGAGATGAGTTGGAGGGCCGGGTCGGAACGCAGGTGTAGCCGCCCACTTGGAGCTCCGCGGCTCGTTGATATAAAACCACCCCTGCTACCATAGGTCGGAAGATTTGGCGAAAGATCCTTCGGGCCAAACCGCGCTGGCCAGCTTGCCTATTATGACGCTGCCGCACTCTGCCTGCTCCTCCTATGTCACCTGCGGCCTTACATCAAAGGTCTTGAGCCACAAACCAAAGTGTGGAGGAGTCCGGAGGAAGGCCTCACACATGACGATAAATTTCGAGATGAGGAGAATAGAGTCTGGGGCCAGATCGTGAAAACCTAGCCCATAGTAGAACATGAGCCCCCGGACGAAGGGGTTAAGCGTGAACCCTAGCCCGTGAAGGAGGTGGGATACAAATACTACCCTCTCGCCAGATCTGGGGGTCGGTATAACTTGCCCTTGTGCCAGAAGCCGATGAAGGATTTCCGGGGTCACATACCTCGCTACGCGGAGCTTCGCAATATCCTCCTCTGTGATAGAAGAAGCCACCCACTGGCCCTGATGGTTGGATCCAAACATGATTAGGGCTGGTGGCGATTGGAACCGGAGGGTTGGAACTTGGGGTGGCTGGGGTTGAGGAAAGAGCAAGCGCGAGGGAAGAAGACGAGACTGTGTCTCTATATAAAAGCCTCGAATACTGGGCGTCTCCCCTAGGTCTCTAAACTTACCTATCACCAAGGAGTTGTACCCAGGGGACGGTTGGGTTACCCATGCTTGCATTAATGAAAATCCCGTAAATAATGGGACATGATCTCTACCTCGACAAGACGTGCCAATAAAACTGCGCCCCGAGACGTGGGGCGGCTCGCTAGCCAACAGTTGGAAATAGTAACCGGACAGGCATGATATGATGTCATGAACAGTTATCAACAAGTTGGGCTCGTGGGATATTGTATTATCCGCAATTATATACATAGGTCCGGATATTCTTACTTCATCCGAAGACTATTCTGGAGTTCGGAAGGAGGGAACCCGCCTTGCAATGCCGAAGACAAATCTGCACCGGACTCCTCATCATTGAAGCCAGGTTCAGGGGCTACTGAGGGAGTCCTGGACTAAGGGGTCCTCGGGCGTCCGGCCTGCTATCCAAGGGCCGAGCTGATGGGCTGTGAAGATATGAAGACCGAAGACCATACTCGTGTCCGGATTGGACTCTCCTTGGCATGGAAGGCAAGCTAGGCGACCAACTATGAAGATTCCTTCTCATGTAACTGACTCCGTGTAAACCCTAGATCCACTCGGTGTCTATATAAACCAGAGGGGTTAGTTCGGAAAGGACACATATACTCATTACCATATTCACATTGGCTAGGCTTCTAGGGTTTAACCATTACGATCTCGTGGTAGATCAACTCTTGTAATACTCATATTCATCAAGATCAAGAAGGAAGTAGGGTATTACCTCCATAGAGAGGGCCCGAACCTGGGTAAACATCGTGTCCCCCATCTCTTGTCACCATCGATCCTAGACGCACAGTTCGGGACCCCCTACCCGAGATCCGCCGGTTTTGACACCGACACTCATAATACCGATCGTCACTGAATGTTAAGCGTGCGGACCCTACGGGTTCGAGAACTATGTAGACATGACCGAGACACGTCTCCGGTCAATAACCAATAGCGGAATCTAGATGTTCATATTGGCTCCCACATATTCTACAAAGATCTTTATCGGTCAAACCGCATAACGATATACGTTGTTCCCTTTGTCATCGGTATGTTACTTGCCCGAGATTCGATCGTCGGTATCTCAATACCTAGTTCAATCTCGTTACCGGCAAGTCTCTTTACTCGTTCCGTAATGCTACATCCCGTAACTAACTCATTAGCTAGATTGCTTGCAAGGCTTATATTGATGTGCATCACCGAGAGGGCCCAGAGATACCTCTCTGACAGTCGGAGTGACAAATCCTAATCTCGATCTATGCCAACTCAACAAACACCACCGGAGACACCTGTAGACCACCTTTATAATCACCCAGTTACGTTGTCACGTTTAGTAGCACACAAAGTGTTCCTCCTGTATTTGGGAGTTGCATGATCTCATAGTCATAGGAGCATGTATAAATTATGGAGAAAGCAACAACAACAAACTAAACGATCATCGTGCTAAGCTAATGGATGAGTCAAGTCAATCACATCATTCTCTAATGATGTGATCCCATTAGTCAAATGATAACTCATGTCTATGGTTAGGAAACATAACTATCATTGATTCAACGAGCTAGTCAAGTAGAGGAAAACTAGTGGCACTCTGTTTGTCTATGTATTCACACATGTACTAAGTTTCCGGTTAATACAATTCTAGCATGAATAATAAACATTTATCATGATATAAGGAAATATAAATAACAACTTTATTATTGCCTCTAGGGCATATTTCCTTTAGTATCCCACTTGCACTAGATTCAGTAATCTATATTACATTGTAATGATTCTAACACCCATGGAGTCTTGGTGCTAATCATGTTTTGCTCGTGAGAGATGCTTAGTCAACGGGTCTGCAACATTCAGATCAGCATGTATCTTGCAAATCTCTATGTCTCCCTCCTTGACTTGATCGCGAATGGAATTGAAGCGTCTCTTGATGTGCTTGGTTGTCTTGTGAAATCTGGATTCCTTTGCCAAGGCAATTGCACCAGTATTGTCACAAAAAAATTCATTGGACCCAATGCACTAGGTATGACACCTAGATCGGATATGAACTCCTTCATCCAAACTCCTTCATTTGCTGCTTCCGAAGCAGCTATGTACTCCGCTTCACATATAGATCCCGCCACGACGCTCTGCTTGGAACTGCACCAACTGACAGCTCTTTGTCACCTCCATATACGAGAAACATGTCCTTAGTCATTTTCAGGTATTTCAGGATGTTCTTGACCGCTGTACAGTGATCCACTCCCGGATTACTTTGATACCTCCCTGCTAGACTGATAGCAAGGCACACACCAAGTCTGGTACACAACATTGCGTACATGATAGAGCCTATGGCTGAAGCATAGGGAACACCTTTCATTTTCTCTCTATCTTCTGGAGTGGTTGGGCATTGAGTCTGATTCAACTTCACACCTTTGTAGCATAGGCAAGAACCCTTTCTTTGCTTGATCCATTTTGAACTTCTTCAAAACTTTATCAAGGTATGTTCTTTGTGAAAGTCCAATTAAGAGTCTTGATCTATCTCTATAGATCTTGATGCCCAATATAAAGCAGCTTCACCAAGGTCTTCCATTGAAAAAAAATCTTATTCAAGTATCCTTTTATGCTATTCAGAAATTCAGTATAATTTCCGATCAGCAATATGTCATCCACATATAATATCAGAAATTCTACAGAGCTCCCACTCACTTTCTTGTAAATACATGCTTCTCCAAAAGTCTGTATAAAACCATATGCTGTGACCACACTATCAAAGCGTATATTCCAACTCCGAGAGGCTTGCACCAGTCCATAAATGGATTGCTAGAGCTTGCACACTTTGTTAGCACCTTTTGGATCGACAAAAACTTCTGGTTGCATCATATACAACTCTTCTTTAAGATATCCATTAAGGAATGCAGTTTTGACATCCATTTGCCAAATTTCATAATCATAAAATGCGGTAATTGCTAACATGATTCGGATGGACTTAAGCATCGCTACGGGTGAGAAGGTCTCATCGTAGTCAACTCCTTGAACTTGTCGAAAACCTTTCGCAACAAGTCGAGCTTTGCAGACAGTAACATTACTGTCACTGTCAGGCTTCTTCTTGAAGATCCATTTATTTTCTGTGGCCTTCCGATCATCGGGCAAGTCAACCAAAGTCCATACTATGTTCTCATACATGGATCCCGTCTCAGATTTCATGGCCTCAAGCCATTTTGCGGAATCTGGGCTCATCATAGCTTCCTCATAGTTCGTAGGTTCGTCATGGTCAAGTAACATGATTTCCACAACAGGATTACCGTACCACTCTGGTGCAGATCTTATTCTGGTTGACCTAGGAGGTTCGGCAGTAACTTGATCAGAAGTTTCATGATCATCATCATTAGCTTCCTCACTTACTGGTGTAGGAATCACTGGAACTGATTTCAGTGATGAACTACTTTCCAATAAGGGAGAAGGTATAATTACCTTGTCAAGTTCTACTTTCCTCCCACTCACTTATTTTGAGAGAAACTCCTTCTCTAGAAAGGATCCATTCTTAGCAACGAATATCTTGCCTTCGGATCTGTGATAGAGGGTGTACCCAATAGTATTCTTTGGGTATCCTATGAAGACACATTTCTCCGATTTGGGTTCGAGCTTATCCGGTTGAAGCTTTTTCACATAAGCATTACAGCCCCACACTTTAAGAAATGACAACTTGGGTTTCTTGCCAAACCACAGTTCAGAAGGTGTCATCTCAACGGATTTAGATGGTGCCCTATTTAACGTGAATGCAGCCGTCTCTAAAGCATAACCCCAAAATGATACCGGTAAATCAGTGAGAGACATCATAGATTGCACCATATCTAATAAAGTGCGGTTATGACGTTTGGACACACCATTACGTTGTGGTGTTCCAGGTGGCGTGAGTTGCAAAACTATTTCGCATTGTTTCAAATGAAGTCCAAACTCATAATTCAAATATTCACTCTGAAATTTCCACTTCACTCTGAAATTCTTTGAACTTATCAAATGTTTCAGACTTATGTTTCATTATGTAGATATACCTGTCGTGGTTTTGTCATGGCAGATGTCCTCATGAAAGGACTTAGTCGTGGAGCCATCGCTACGGGTTAGCTTAAAGGGGTTAAAGCGGACAAGGGACGCAAGAGAGTTTTATACTAGTTCGGCCCCTTACGATGAAGGTAAAAGCCTACGTCTAGTTGTGATGGAATTGATGGGGTTTCGATGACTAGGGACCGAATACACTTTGCCCGAGTCTCGAGTTGTTGTCTGTTGTCCTGAACCGCCGCCAGGTCATCCCCTTATATACATGGGTTAATGCCCGCCGGTTTACAGAGTCCCGAGACCGGCTCATAATCGTGTACGGCCCGGTCTCCACTCTTTCTGTCTTACAATGCAAGTTACATATCAATGCCGGTTTATAGCTACAGGCCTTAAACCGGTTCTCGGCCCTGGGCCTTTACATAGCGTCACCATCTGTCTTCATGTGCTTCAAACATAATGAACTACTGAGGAAGTTAACCCGGCATCTCCTGGCCGGTTTACGCCCAGTAGTAATATCCCCAACATTAGGCCCCAAATGGATTTGAACTTGGTTCATGTCAGTCATCAAGAGAACTTCGTCTTCAACATTTTCACATAATTTTGTAAACCGCCATGACGTCATCCTCCCGGATCGTGGTAAACCGTCGTAACGTTATCTGTTATAAAAAACTATGCATGACACATCTTCATTAATGGGTCTCCGACAATCGAGGCGATAGCTCCGCTTTATTTCCAAATTTCTGGCTCCTCGATTTTCACGCCTGACACTTATCCCCTGCCTTTATAAATAGGGCCGAGGGGTCATTTGCACCTTTCCCCCTCATGCCTCTTCGCGTCGTCATCTTCCTTGTGCCACTCAGCCTCTGGAGCTCCGCCGCCACCATCGACCGTCGCCTCTGCTCCGACTTTGGCCGCTGCATCACCCTGAATGCACCAGAAAACTGCGGCGCCTCTCCGCTTCTTCATCAGCACTGGTAAGCTATCTGCTCTTTCCGCCATAGATCTGTTCTAGGGTTTCGACGTTCTTCGCTGTTCGTCAGTGTTCTTTGTTCATACGATGACTCTTGATAGAATCCTGAATATCTGTTCTGTATAATGATAGCCTTTAGCCTCTGTTTTCGTCTATGCATCTCAAAACAGAAGATCTCATCTGAACCTTCACCCATTGCTGCGGTACTGCTTCTTAGGTCTTGAATATACTTTCCTTTTCCGACATGCGGCAGATCCAAAATTATAGTACCAACTTGTGAAATCTGTTTTTCCTTCACTTAGACATCTGCAGACTTGAATCTTCAATGTCAGACTAGGCGGTTTAACTTTGTAGAAAAAATGACAACCCGGTATATACCATTAGTCCCCTTGTTGAACCGCCAAACCTTCACTAGTGTACTGTTTCACTGTTAACCCCGGTTTATAAATAGCTGACTCCGATTTAGCAATATACTTTCATCTTTGTATCATCGTATAGCCGTCCAATGTGACTCTTAAACCGGCAATTATCATGTTGTAAATCCATTACTGCCATGGCCAAGCAAGTTTACGAATGCAATTGGGTTCCTTCTCGAGTGACTGAAGAACAGTTAGACAACCTCGTTAGGACGGGCGCTTTAACCAAAAAAGATGTCATTCACTGGAGGGTCCCTGGCCCGGAATGTCCTCCTACCCCCAAGGATGGAGAAGTTGTTGTATTTGCTGATCACTTAGGCCGGGGCTTCAATCCTCCCGGTTCAAAAATTTTCCGGGATGTACTGGCCAGCCTTCAACTATGCGCACAAGACATTTGCCCTAACTCCGTAACCAACATCTGCCATTTCCATGTTTTTTGTGAGGTTTACCTTCAGGAGGAACCTACAGTAGAGCTGTTTCGGGATTTCTTTCATCTAAACCGTCACACTAAATTCAAAGATGGACCCAACACAGAATTGGGCGGAATGGCGATTCAGGAAAGGAAAGAAGTCACCTTTCCTCATCCCAGTCTCCATAGTCATCCCAAAGAGTGGAATCAGACTTGGTTTTATTGCAAGGACACGTCTCCAGCGGACGAAAATCCCATGCCGGGTTACCGTCCCAAACATCTGATCAATACACATCCTCTACCTCAACGGTTGACCGCCAAAGAAAGGGCTAGATATGCTCCTCAAATATCAAAGCTCAGGGCCTTTCTAGCAAACGGTTTGACAGGACTTGATCTTGCACGCTGCTGGATAAGCTGGAGCGTCCTACCTTTAAGCCAACGCCCGGTTTGATGTGTGAATATGCCGGGGACTTGAAGGATGCTCAGCGGCATATTGACATTCAGCTTACAGATGACGAAGTCACTGAAGCTGTAAAAAAGATGTTGAATGAACCGGAGGATGCCTGTGCTCAAACCGGATTACTCCCTTTTAGCGCCACCAACAAACCGCCAGCTGTAAGAACCATATAAACTGTTTTATCTAAAAGTTGCTCCTGTCCCAATATTCTTTGAAAGTGTGATTATTTTCTGTACAGGGCGATGATCCATTTTGGAACAAGAAACCTCCGCAGGACAAACCGTCAAAGCCAACCCGTCAAAAGACCAAGGCTGTGAAAAAACCTGCCAACAGGAAGAGGACCACTGCATCTTTTGATCCACCAGCTGACGACGATGTGGGTAACCCGGATTTAGAGGTAGAACTTGACTCACTTGGTTCATTTTTCATATGCCTTATTGATGATGATTTTGTTCAGGATGATGCTGAAGCGAGTCACGCTGATGCTGTAGAGGTAATCGTTCTTTCCTCCGATTCAAATCCTTTGCCATCACTAAAAATCTGTCAAGCAACCCGGAAAGTTAAATTTTCTCATCCTCTTGCTTATTTGGATCCAAACTTTCTTGTGAAGACACAACAACACGAGGCTCGCCGCACAACCCGACATAGTGGCCAGGTAATTACCTCCACCAGTTTACCAGACAGTCCGGTTCGGAAATGCCGATCAGAGGTCTCTTATTCCCTTGATACTTCACGCCCCAAAGCAGGTTGTTTCCGTCAACCTCTTAATCCGTCTGACTCAAATTATCAGGGCACTTCTCATTCATCCTCTGGCGAGTCGTCGGCCACCAAACCTCCACCCCTCAAGACAGTTCTTGGGTGAGTTATATACTTGCATTATCTTTGACATGTGTTTCATGTGCTATACTGACCTTCATGTTTACTTTGCCAGCGCTAAACCCAGACCAAGCAAGAAGAACCGCCAGAATAAACCGACAGAGGAGGACGCGACTGTTGAACCAGAGAAAACTCCTGACCTTGGAGAAGCCAATGTTGATGACCTACTGAATGATCCACCACCTCAGGATCATGACTTCACTACTGATCAGGTGGAAGTTGACACCACAGGCCATACTGACCAGCCGACCAGTCCTATCCGGACCGATAAACCGGCAAGTCCAGCAAAAGATACCGACAAACTGGCAACTGCAATACGAGCTGCTGAGGAGAAGAATGATGACGTTCTGATTACCGGCGTTGGCCATACTGAACCAGGAAATCCTGTAGCTCTGTCGAAGCATACCGCCAAAGAGGAATTTTCTGCAATTGGCAAAGGCAAATGGAATGCTGATCTGTCCACCTACGCCCATCTGAACGCTCAAGACCTTCATTCCGGTTATCTGAACCGTCTATACACCAGCCGTGACTATGAAGCCGGCTTGGTAAACATGATGAAGGAACAATATGAGGTAATTTCATAATCACTGCCCCTTTATTTTCTTAATCACAATTTGTCAATTCCAGCAGCCCCCAAGTGACGGTTTAAGATAGCAATCCAAACTTGGACTTTAGTAAAAAAACTTTATACTTTGCCACAATGCATCTGAACTTCACTGAAGTAGCCCCCAAGTGCCGATTTAACTTTTATGAAGGTGAACCGGGACTTTGTAAAAGATAACTTCTGTATCAGCAGTCTTTGAGCAAATATCCATTAGCCCCCAAGTACCAAGTTGAATACTTGTATTATGCTTGGTACTTTGAAAAATTTTCTGACACAAAGCAAATATGCATTAGCCCCCAAGTGCTAAGGGCATAACTTGTTATGTTCTTGGTACTTCAAATATGTACTGTCACTTCACCATATAACTGTCTGTATGCAGGCTGAGCTGAGCAAGAAAGAGAGCCAAACTGCTGACCTGCAGGAGAACCTTAAATCTCAACAAGCTGAAACCTCCAAGGCGAAAGAAGAATTGACCAGCCCCTTAGGCGCTATGGAGAAACTTAAAGAAGGCTTCAACAAAGAGCGAGAGGATTGGGAGACTGAGAAGTCTGCTTTGGTGCAAATGGCTGAGAAAGCAGAAGCCGCTCTTAAACAGGTGGTTGATGAGTTGACCAGCGTAAAGCGGCAGGTTCATGCTATGACTGCAGCTGTGTTTGGTAAGCATCCTTGTCTCCTGATTTGACCATATCCTTTCATGTAGCTGCCAGTTTACTAATCCTTGTGATATCACAGGAACTCGTATCGGCCACTTGGGATCTGATGTTCGGAAGAAGTTGAAAGGTGCCTACACTCTGATAGAGCAGCTGTATACCGACGCACAACAGATCATCTACACTGCTTCCCACAACAGTCCGCCTCCCCCTTTGATCAAAGATATCATTGAAAGGTTATCTATGCTTCCGGCCCGGGTTGACGAACTGAAAAGATCTGCTGCTAGAACAGGCGCTTTGGCTGGACTAACACGGGCAAAGGCATGGGTACCGGACTTTGATCCAACTGAAGCAGCCGAAGGTTATCCCAGCTTGAAGGAAGACGGGACAGAATTTGGTGAAGATGATCTGCGGATTATAAACCGGGAGGTACGTCCATTAGCTTGCAAACTGGTTGAAGAAGTAGACCTGTCATACTACCAAGCTAGCTATGATGACAAGAACAAGCAGATTGCTGCACCGATTCCAGAGGCTCAAAATCTTATCCCGCCAATCTGTAAGCACACTTATGCCCCTGATATCGATCCGTCCATGCTGATAAGTGATGAGGCTGCATTCCAAGCCCTAAATGGGATCGACTGGGCAACTGTTAATTTCCGGCCACTTGGTAGAGAAGAGGAAGCTGAACCGGCATGAGATGATCCACAACCATCAGGCCAAGCTGGTGATCAACCATAAACCGGAAGCCGGTTTAATCTTCCACATGCTGCGACATGTGTCTGAAAAAACACTTATCCTTTTGGGCGCTGGAAAGCCTTGTAATAGGCTTAGTTAAAATACTTTTTCTGATATGCCTTCGTGCATATTTATCTTTAATTGATACAGGCTTGATTCATCATAGATATGATATTCATATTCAGTTATCCAAGCTGTTTCTGCAGACAAGAAGCTTAAAACGCCCTGGCGGTTTACCGCCGGGCGGGTCATGATACGCATAGATATACAACCAAAGATGATAACTTAAGTTGTGACATAAAACCACATATGGAAATATATAATACCTGTGACTTGGAGGCATAAGGTTGGCTAACCAACGTTGTAATGAGGGGCATGACCAACCTCTTGGAGGAGAAAACAACTCATGTGGACATAAGGCCGGTTTATAGTATAAACCGTTCTGGGTTATTATAAACACCGGTTTACTCTGTACTTCGAGTTTGATTGAAAACCAAACTGGGCTGATAGTCTCCGGATGATTATTTGATCGTGTACCGTCAACTTATAATTGATAGTCGAGCCGGGTTGTTAATGCCGGTTTAAAAGGCAGTAAAAATGTTTATCAAAAAGAGAACAAAACTCAAACAAAGGCAAATAAAACCGTTGTAGGCGAGGCTTTGAGCGATCAAGAGGTGTGACCATAGTTTGGACACGACCAAGCCCACAAGAGGTGTAGCTATGGTTCGGGTTCGACCAGGTCCCCAAATGATGCTGTGGCATTACGCCGATCAAGAGGCGTAGCTATGGTTCGGGTTCGACCAAGCCCCCAGGTGATGTTGTGGCATTGTGCCGATCAAGAGGTGTAGCTATGGTTCGGATACAACCAAGCCCCCAAGTGATGCTGTGGCATTGCGCGTATCAAAAGGTGTAGCTATGGTTCGGACATGACCAAGCCCCCAAGTGTATCCGCCGCGATCTTCAATGTTCATTGGACCACATACATCAGTATGTATGATTTCCAATAACTCTGTTTCTCACTCCATTGTTCTGGAGAACGGAGTTTTAGTCATCTTGCCCATGAGGCATGGTTCGCAAGTACCAAGTGATTCCAGAAGTCCATCAGAATGGAGTTTCTTCATGCGCTTTACACCAATATGACTTAAACGGCAGTGCCTACAAATAAGTTGCACTATCATTATCAACTCTGCATCTTTTGGCCTCAATACTATGAACATGTGTATCACTACTATCAAGATTTAGTAAAAATAGACCACTCATCAAGGGTGCATGACCATAAAAGATATTACTCATATAAATAGAACAAGCATTATTCTCTAATTTAAATGAATAACCGTCTCGCATCAAACAAGATCCAGATATAATGTTCATGCTCAATATGGCACCAAATAACAATTATTTAGGTCTAAAACTAATCCCAAAGGTAGATGTAGAGGTAGCATGCCGACGATGATCACATCGACTTTGGAACCATTTCCCACACGCATCGTCACCTCGTCCGTAGCCAATCTTCGCTTAATCCGTAGCCCCTGTTTCGAGTTGCAAATGTTAGCAACTGAACCAGTATCAAATACCCAGGCACTACTGCGAGCATTAGTAAGGTACACATCAATAACATGTATATCAAATATACCTGTCACTTTTCCATCCTTCTTCTCCGCCAAATACTTGGGGCAGTTCTGCTTCCAGTGACCAGTTCCTTTGCAGTAGAAGCACTCAGTCTCAGGCTTAGGTCCAGACTTGGGTTTCTTAACTTGAGCAGCAACTGGCTTGCTGTTCTTATTGAAGTTCCCCTTCTTCCCTTTACCCTTTTTCTTGAAACTGGTGGTCTTGTTGACCATCAACACTTGATGCTCGTTCTTGATTTCTACCTCCACAGCCTTTAGCATTCGAAGAGCTCAGGAATTGTCTTATCCATCCCTTGCATATTATAGTTCATCACGAAGCTCTTGTAGCTTGGTGGTAGTGATTGAAGAACTCTGTCGATGACACTATCATCAGGAAGATTAACTCCCAGTTGAGTCAAGTGGTTGTGGTATCCAGACATTCTGAGTATATGTTCACTGACAGAACTATTCTCCTCCATCTTGCAGCTGTAGAACTTATTGGAGACTTCATATCTCTCAATCCGGGCATTTGCTTGAAATATTAACTTCAACTCGTGGAACATCTCATATGCTCCATGACGTTCAAAACATCGTTGAAGTCCTGATTCTAAGCCGTAAAGCATGTCACACTGAACTATCAAGTGGTCATCAACTTTGCTCTGCCAGGTGTTCACAACATCCGGCGTTGCTCCTGCAGCGGGTTTGTCACCTAGCGTGCTTCCAGGACGTAATTCTTCTGTGCAGCAATGAGGATAATCCTCAAGTTGTGGACCCAATCCATGTAGTTGCTACCATCATCTTTTAACTTAGCTTTCTCTAGGAACACATTAAAATTCAACAGAACAACAACACGGGCCATCTATCTACAACAACATATACATGCAAAATACTTTTAGGTACTAAGTTCATGATAAATTAAAGTTCAATTAGTCAAATTACTTAAGAACTCCCACTTAGATAGACATCTCTCTAAACATTTAAGTGATCACGTGATCCATATCAACTAAACCAAGTCCGATCATCACGTGAGATGGAGTAGTTTTCAATGGTGAACATCACTATGTTGATCATATCTACTATATGATTCATGCTCGACCTTTCGGTCTCAGTGTTTCGAGGCCATATCTGCATATGCTAGGCTCGTCAAGTTTAACCCGAGTATTCTGCATGTGCAAAACTGGCTTGCACCCGTTGTCTGTGAACGTAGAGCTTATCACACCCGATCATCATGTGGTGTCTCAGCACGACGGACTGTAGCAATGGTGCATACTCAGGGAGAACACTTATACCTTGAAATTTAGTGAGAGATCATCTTATAATGCTACCGTCGAACTAAGAAAAATAAGATGCATAAATGAGAAAAATCACATGCAATCAATATAAGTGATATGATATGGCCATCATCATCTTGTGCCTTTGATCTCCATCTCCAAAGCACCGTCATGATCACCATCGTCACGGGCTTGACACCTTGATCTCCATCGAAGCATCGTTGTTGTCTCGCCAACTATTGCTTCTATGACTATCGCTACCGCTTAGTGATAAAGTAAAGCAATTACATGGTGATTGTAGTTCATACAATAAAGTGACCGCCATATGGCTCCTGCCAGTTGCCGATAACTGTGTTACAAAACATGATCATCTCATACAATAAAATTTAGCATCATGTCTTGACCATATCACATCACAACATGCCCTGCAAAAATAAGTTAGACGTCCTCTACTTTGTTGTTGCAAGTTTTACGTGGCTGCTATGGGCTAAGCAAGAACCATTCTTACCTACGCATCAAAAACCACAATGCGGTATAGTGATTGCTTTTTTGATCTTCAGAAAGAACCCTATTCATTGAATCAGATTCAACTAAAGTTGGAGAAACTGACACCCACCAGCCACCTGTGTGCGAAGCACGCCGGTAGAACAAGTCTCGCGTAAGCTTACACGTAATGTCGGTCTGTGCCGCTTCATCCAACAATACCGCCGGATCAAGAATCAACTAGTGATGGCAAGAAATATTTATATACCCACGCCCACAACTCCTTTGTGTTCTGCTCATGCATATAACATCTATGCATAAACCTAGCGTGGATGCCAGTGTTGGGGAACGCAGTAATTTCAAAAAATTCCTACGTACATGCAAGATTATGGTGATACATAGCAATGAGAGGGAAGAGTGTTGTCCACGTACCCTCGTAGACCATAAGCGGAAGCGTTATGATAACGCGGTTGATGTAGTCGTACGTCTTCATGATCGACCGATCCTAGCACCGAAGGTACGACACCTCCGCGATCTTCACACGTTCGGCTCGGTGACGTCCCACGAACTCACGATCCAGCAGAGTGTCGAGGGAGAGCTTCGTCAGCACGACGGCGTGATGACAGTGATGATGATGCTACCGGAACAGGGCTTCACCTAAGCACCGCTGCAATATGACCGAGGTGGATTATGGTGGAGGGGGGCACCGCACACGGCTAAGAGATCAATGATCAACTTGTGTGTCCATGGGGTGCCCCTCCCCCATATATAAAGGAGTGGAGGAGGGGGAGGGCCGGCCCTCTACTATGGTGCGCCCTAGGGAGTCCTACTCCCATCGGTAGTAGGATTCCCCCTTTTCCAAGTAGGAGTAGGAGAAGGAAGGGAAGGAGAGAAGAGAAGGAAGGAGGTGGCGCCGCCCCTCCCCCTAGTCCAATTCAGACTAGGCCTTGGGGGGGGGCCTGCCCTAGACACGTAAACCGATCATCACCGAACGTTAAGCGTGCAGACCCTACGGGTTCGAGAGCTATGTGGACATGACCGAGACACGTCTCCGGTCAATAACCAATAGCGGAACCTGCATTGTCATATTGGCCCCCACATATTCTACGAAGATCTTTATCGATCAAACCGCATAACAATATACGTTGTTCCCTTTGTCATCAGTATGTTACTTGCCCGAAATTCGATCGTCAGTATCTCAATACCTAGTTCAATATCGTTACCAGCAAGTATCTTTACTCGTTCCGTAATGCTACGTCCGTAACTAACTCATTAGCTACATTGCTTGCAATGCTTATATTGATGTGCATTACCGAGAGGGCCCAGAGATACCTCCCCGACAATCGGAGTGACAAATCCTAATATCGATCTATGCCAACTCAACAAACACCATCGGAGACACCTGTAGAGCACCTTTATAATCACCCAATTACGTCATGACGTTTGGTAGCACACAAAGTGTTCCTTCGGTATTCGGGAGTAGCATGATCTCATAGTCATAGGAACATGTATAAGTTATGGAGAAAGCAACAACAACAAACTAAACGATCATCATGCTAAGCTAATGGATGGGTCTAGTCAATCAGATCATTCTCTAATGATGTGATCCCGTTAAACAAATGATAACTCATGTCTATTGTTAGGAAACATAACCATCATTGATTCAATGATCTAGTCAAGTAGAGGCAAACTAGTGACACTCTGTTTGTCTATGTCTTCACACATGTACTAAGTTTCCAGTTAATATAGTTATAACATGAATAACAAACATTTATCATGATATAAGGAAATATAAATAACAACTTTATTATTGCCTCTAGGGCATATTTCCTTCAGGAACATGTGATGCAAAGACTTGATATTATTGAGAATAAAGTTGCTACTATAGAGTTGATTGAAAATTTGGATAAAAAGATTCACAATCAAATTACTCAATATGGATCTAAGGTAGGAGTTACCCTAAAGAACCTTAGAGAAAAGGAACCCATAGTGAATGAAAATATAGATCAAGATTCTACTAGAATTGATAAACTCGAAGATATTATTGCCAACTTGGGTTCCGCTTTTTCTGCTGTTAAAAATACTTCAAATATTCCTTCCACCAAAGTTGCCAAGTTTATCTATGTTCCTAAGAATAAGGGTGAATCTTCTAGTAAGGAAAATGAAGATCTCAAATCAATAAGTGTTCACCCCAATCTTTTTGATATTATTAAGGAACCTTTTGCCACGAATGAATTTCTTGAATTTTTGCCTAGGAGTTTGGTCATTGATAAAACCAAAGAGTCTCCTGAGGATTATACGTGTTCAATTAAAGAATTGCATACCAAAGGTGGCAATACCTAGATCTATTCGTGTTTTTATGCCTAGCTAAGGGCGTTAAGCGATAGCGCTTGTTGGGAGGCAACCCAATTTTATTTTTGTTCTTTGATTTTTGTTCATGTTTAGTAATGAATAATTCATCTAGCCTCTGGTTAGATGTGGTTTTATGTTTTAGTTAGTTTTTGTGCCAAGTAGAACCTTTAGGATAGCTTACGGTGATAGTTGTGTTGATCCTGCTGAAAATCAGAAACTTTTGCGCTTAGTAAATTAGTTTTGAAAATTCATAGAAACGTGCTTTTGATCTGATTCTTTTTGCTATGGATTGGTACACAAATTTCTCAGGTGATCCTAATTTGGTTGGATTATTGGAGTTACATAAGTACTCGAGAGTTATAGATTACTACAGAATGTTCTGTTTTTGACAGATTCTGTTTTTCGCGTGTTGTTTGCTTATTTTGATGAATCTATGGGTAGTATCGGGGGGTATGAACCATGGATAAGTTGGAATACAATAGATATTACACCAATATTAATAAATAATGAGTTTCCAACAGTACCTTAAAGTGGTGTTTTATTTTCTTATACTAACGGAGCTCGTGAGATTTTCTGTCAAGTTTTGTGTTGTGAAGTTTTCAAGTTTTGGGTAAGGATTTGATGGACTATGGAATAAGGAGAGTAAAGATCCTAAGCTTGGGGATGCCCAAGGCACCCCAAGGTAATATTCAATGACAACCAAAAGCCTAAGCTTGGGGATGCCCCGGAAGGCATCCCCTCTTTCGTCTTCGTCTATCGGTAACTTTACTTGAGGCTATATTTTTATTCAACACATGATATTTGTTTTGCTTGGAGCATCTTGTATGATTTGAGTCTTTGCTTTTTAGTTTACCACAATCATCCTTGATGTACACACCTTTTGGGAGAGACACTCATGAATCGTGATTTATTAGAATACTCTATGTGCTTCACTTATATCTTTTGAGCTAGGCAATATCGCTCTAGTACTTCACTTATATATTTTTAGAGCACGGCGGTGGCTTTATTTTATAGAAATTGTTGAACTCTCATGCTTCACTTATATTATTTTGAGAGTGTTTTACAGCACGGTAATTTGCTTTGGTTATAAAACTAGTCCTAATATGATGGGCATCCAAGATGGATATAAAAAAAACTTTCATATAAAGTGCATTGAATACTATGAGAAGTTGGATTCTTTATGATTGTTTTGAGATATGAAGATGGTGATATTAGAGTCATGCTAGTGTAGTAGTTGTGAATTTGAGATACTTGTGTTAAAGTTTGTGATTCCCGTAGCATGCACGTATGGTGAACCGTTATGTGATGAAGTTGGAGCATGATTTATTTATTGATTGTCTTCCTTATGAGTGGCGGTCGGGGACGAGTGATGGTATTTTCCTACCAATCTATCCCCCTAGGGGCATGCGTGTAGTACTTCATTTCAATAACTAATAGATTTTTGCAATAAGTATGTGAGTTCTTTATGACTAATGTTGAGTCCATGGATTATACACACTCTCACCATTCCACCATTGCTAGCCTCTCTTGCGCCGCGCAACTTTCGCCGGTACCATACAGACACCATATACCTTCCTCAAAACAGCCACCATACCTACCTATTATGTCATTTTCATAGCCATTCCGAGATATATTGCCATGCAATTTCTACTGTTCCGTTTATTATGACACGCTCCATCATTGTCATATTTGTTTACATGATCATGTAGTTGACATCGTATTTGTGGCGAAGCCACCATTCATAATTCTTTCATACATGTCACTCTTGAATCATTGAACATCCCGGTACACCGCCGGAGGCATTCACATAGAGTCATATTTTGTTCTAAGTATTGAGTTGTAATTTTTGAGTTGTAAGTAAATAAAAGTGTGACGATCTTCATTATTAGAGCATTGTCCCATGTGAGGAAAGGACGATGGAGACTATGATTCCCCCACAAGTAGGGATGAGACTCCGGATGAAAAAAATTTAAAAAAAAGAGGCCATGAAAAGAGATAAGGCCCAAATAAAATAAAAAACGAGAGAAAAAGAGAGAAGGGGTAATCTTACTATGCTTTTTCCACACTTGTGCTTCAAAGTAGCACCTTGATCTTCATGATAGAGAGTCTCCTATTTTGTCAGTTTCATATACTAGTGAGAATTTTCATTAGAGAAATTGTCTTGTATATTCCAATGATGGGCTTCCTCCAAATGCCCTAGGTCTTCGTGAGCAAGCGAGTTGGATGCACACCCGGTTAGTTTCTTTTATCTGTTGATGGGCATCTCCATAGCCCTTTGATACACCTAGTTGATGTGAGACTATCTTCTCATTTTTTTCTTCTCCACAACCACCATATTCTGTTCCACCTTAGTGCTATATCCATGGCTCACACTCATGTATAGCGTGAAGATTGAAAAAGTTTGAGAACATCAAAAGTATGAAACAATTGCTTGGCTTGTCATCGGGGTTGTGCATGATTTAAATATTTTATGTGATGAAGATAGAGCATAGCCATACTATATGATTTTGTAGGGATAGCTTTCTTTGGCCATGTTATTTTGAGAAGACATGATTGCTTTGTTAGTATGCTTGAAGTATTATTATTTTTATGTCAATATTAAAATTTTGTTTTGAATCTTTCGGATCGGAACATTCATGCCACAATAAAGAAAATTACATGGATAAATATGTTAGGTAGCATTCCACATCAAAAATTCTGTTTTTATCATTTACCTACTCGAGGACGAGCAGGAATTTAGCTTGGGGATGCTTGATACGGTTTCCAACATATCTATAATTTTTGATTGTTCCATGCTATTATATTATCTGTTTTGTATGTTTAATAGGCATTTATATGCTATTTTATATTATTTTTGGGACTAACCTATTAACTGAGGGCCTAGTGCCAGTTTATGTTTTTTTTGCCTATTTTAGAGTTTCGCAGAAAAGGAATACCAAACAGAGTCCAAATGGAATGAAACTTTCGCGATGATCTTTCTTGGACCGAAAGGAAACCAGAAGACTCGGAGATGAAGTCGGAGATGCAACGAGGCGGCCACAAGGCAGAAGGGAACGCCCCCTACCTCGTGGGCCCCTTGTAGCTCCCCTGACCTAGCCCCTTCGCCTATATATACTCTTATACCCTAAAAACATCCAGGAGAGCAAAAACCACTTTTCCACTACCGCAACCTTCTGTACCCGTGAGATCCCATCTAGGGGCCTTTTCCGGCGTCCTGCTGGAGGGGGATTCGATAACGGAGGGCTTCTTCATCAACACCATTGCCTCTCCGATGAAGCATGAGTAGTTTACCATAGACCTACGGGTACATAGCTAGTAGCTAGATGGCTTCTTCTCTCTCTTTGATTCTCAATACCATGTTCTCCTCGATGTTCTTGGAGATCTATTCGATGTAATATTCTTTTGCAGTGTGTTTGCCAAGATCCAATGAATTGTGGATTTATGACCAGATTATCTATGCATATTTTTGGTTCTTCTCTAAATTCTTATATGCATGATTTGATATATTTGCAAGTCTCTTTGAATTATCGGTTTAGTTTTGCCTACTAGATTGATCTTTCTTGCAATGGGAGAAGTCTTTAGCCTTGGGTTCAATCTTGTGGTGTCCTTTCCCAGTGATAGTAGGGGCAGCAAGGCACGTATTGTGTTGTTGCCATCGAGGATAAAATGATGGGGTTTTCATCATATTGCTTGAGTTAATTCCTCTACATCATGTCATCTTACTTAATGCGTTACTCCATTCTTTATGAACTTAATACTCTAGATGAATGCTGGATAGCGGTCGATGTGTGGAGTAATAGTAGTAGATGCATAATCATTTCGGTCTACTTGACACGGACGTGATGCCTATGTTCATGATCATTGCCTTAGATATTGTCA
The DNA here is from genome assembly GCF_002162155.2 of Triticum dicoccoides. Lineage (NCBI taxonomy): Eukaryota > Viridiplantae > Streptophyta > Magnoliopsida > Poales > Poaceae > Triticum > Triticum dicoccoides. Next base: position 536,197,227 of record NC_041387.1, on the reverse strand, counting down.
TAACTTTGTGCTTTTCTATCAATTGGTCGGCAGTAATTTGTTCACCCACCGTAATATTTGCTATCTCTAGAGAAGGCACTAGTGAAACCTATGGCCCCTGGGTCTCTTCTCCATCACATAAGTTCTCTTTTACATCTTACTAGTTTATGCTGTACTATTTTGCAATCTTTTACTTTCTGATCTATAAACCAAAAATACCAAAAAATATATTTACTTCACCGTTTATCTATCTCTATTAGATCTCACTTTTGCAAGTGACCATGAAGAGATTGACAACCCCTTTATCGCATTGGGTGAAAGTTGTTGATTGTTTGTGCAGGTATTCGGTGACTTGTGTGTTGTCTCCTACTAGATTGATACCTTGGTTCTCAAAATTGAGGGGAATACTTATGCTAGTTTGGTGCATTACCCTTTCCTCTTCAAGGGAAAACCCACACAAGCTCAAGATGTAGCAATGGTCTTGTTGCTCAAGTGCTTAGTGATATTGCTCCAAAATCCTCAGCCACTTTCTCCACAAATATGTTCAAACACTAATTTCCAAACTCAGCCCCACCAATATGTCCTACCCGACACGACCGAGTTCATTTGACATAGCCACTGCCAGAAACCCTAACAAATCGGTCCGACCGATACGGATCTCGGTCCTACCGAGATGGCCTTGCCAACGCTTTGTGACTTGTTGCATTCACTTCAGTCTCACCGAGTTGTTGCAATCGGTCCCACCGAGTTGGCTTGATAGATTCTCTGTTGCTCATCACATTCGCTTTGGTCCCACCAAGAATATGCAATCGGTGCCATCAAGATAAAGTTTGCCCTAAGCCCTAGCACATCGGGCCCACCGAGTTGTTTCAGTCGGTCCCATCGAGATTCCTAACATTCATATTTTTGCACATATTGGTGCCACCGAGTTCACAAATCGGTGTCACCGAGATTGGTAAAAAGTGTGTAACGGTTGGATTTTGTGTGGAGGCTATATATACCCCTCCACCCCTTCTTCCTCATTGAGGAGAGCCATCAGAACGTGCCTACACTTCCACCATTCATTTTCTGAGAGAGAACCACCTACTCATGTGTTGAGATCAAGAGATTTCATTCCTACCGTTCGAACCTTTATTTCTAGCCTTGCCCAAGTTGCTTTACACTCCAATTCTTCTTCCACCATATCCAAATCTATGAGAAAGAGTTGAGTGTTGGGGAGACTATCATTTGAATCACAAGAGCAAGGTGTTCATCATCAATACACCTTCTATTACCGTTTGGAGAGTGGTGTCTCCTAGTTTTATTAGGTGTCGCTTGGGAGCCTCCATCGTGATGTGGAGTTGAACCAAGAAGTTTGTAAGGGCAAGGAGATCGCCTACTTCGTGAAGATCTAACTGAGTGAGGAAAGTACATCATGGGCGATGACCATGGTGGGATAGACAAGGTTGCTTATTTGTGGACCCTTCGTGGGTGAGCCCTCCGTGGACTCGCGCAGTCGTTATCCTTCGTGGGTTGAAGTCTCCATCAGCGTGGATGTATGATAGCACCACCTATTGGAACCACACAAAAAATCTTCGTGTCTCCATTGCGTTTGCCTTCTCCAAACCCTTCCCTTTACCTTCATATGCAATGTTCTACATTCCGCTGCTATACTCTTAGAATTGCATGTGTAGGTTGATTTCTTGACTTGTGCTAATTGCTAAAATCTGCCAACAACTAACACTAGTGCAAAACCGTGCAATAGCACCGGTTCGTAAGGCCCTTTAGTGCCGGTTCCATAACCGGCACTAAAGTGTGGGCACTAAAGCCCCCCCCCCCTTTAGTACCGGTTCGGCACGAACCGGTGCTAAAGGGCAACCACGTGGCACGAGCCAGCTCCGGGGGCCGGGAGCCCTTTAGTACCAGTTGGTAACACCAACCGGTACTACAAGGTTTGGGGGGTTTTGGTTTTATGATTTCTTTTTCATTTAATTTTGTGTTTTCCATTTAATTATTTTTCGTTTGCTGGTATTTTACGATACTACACATTGTACATGTTATGCATATATATATATATATATAAATAGAATTTCTAGTAGAACCAATCATATATATATCATCAAATGTCTCACAAACCACCATATTAATTCACACATACACACATGTATAGCTATATACAATTTCTCCTACATGTTGCCTTCAGAGCTAGTGGCATTAGCCTAATTGGTGCCTTGGGAGCACGATGACAATTGGAAGTGGTTCATGGGGGCAGTAGCGGGTAATGGTATTCTCCCTTCGGATCTATGACCTGGTCGAGCAAAAATCTCGCTATTTCCTCTTGAAGTGCTTGTACGCGCTCCGTTTCTAGGAGCTTGTCCCGCACCTCTTTGAACTGTTAAGAAGGAGATCAATATGCATGTGTATTAGTTGTGTGACTAGATATCGATAATGGTGTAAAAATTGTGAATAGTGTTCTGACAAACGTACCCATTCCTGTCTTTGAGATCTGCTCCTTTCGGACGCCATCATGCGAATGTTCTCGCAAACGCAGTATGCACACAGATCAGTCCCCTGCGCCTGCTTCAGGTCCTTTACGAGAATGGAATTTGATCAGATAATAATTAATCAAGCATGATAATTAAAGAGATGGCAGCTAGCTAGCTAGCTAGTACTACTTAATTACTTACCTTGGGTCAAAACCATTTCAGCTTTGTTTCCATTCGCCTGGAGTGACGCTGATGAACCTTGCCCAAGCCCTGCCCGTCGACAAAGAAAATGAATAAAGGGGTTATTAAATAGTTCATATCATGAAATGACGAACTAAATAGGCCAAGATATATAGTTAATAATGATTGAAATTACCAGTTGACTATCCCAAACAAGATGTTATAGTCAGTATTTATTTTGAGTAGTGAGTCCAGTATTTCAATTATTCCGGCGTCAACTTTAATGATACACAAGATCCAGTGAAATGTGCATGTACACACGTTTGCATGTCTTAATTAAGCGGGCATATGTAAGCAAAAACATGTAGCTAGCTAGTAGGCGAAAACAGAGAATTTGTAGTACAAGACAGTGTGACTCACTGGAAGTTGTAAGGAAGTAGTATATCTTCATTGTATTTGAGGCGCTTCAAGAACTCTAGCATGCTGTCCTCTACATGCTTTTCATGATATGCATCTATTCTCCATGTGTATTCATTAACTGTGTTTGGGTCAATGAACCCAAAGCCATAGCGTCCACCTTTTTTCATTTCATACATCTTCATCCTGCATAATACCACAGAAAAGAATATAGTGAGGATAATTACAGGTAATGATTGATCAAAAGGATCACTACAACTAGCTTGAGACTTAAATTACAGAAAGAAATCACTTACAGACAATAGCAACTGACGATAGATTTGTCGAGTGCGTCTTGATTCTATAACTGAAATAGTTCATTATACTCAACGACCATAGCTTTCTGATGGTAGTAATGATCCTTCTTGACTTCCACCATGAGGGACTCTCGATTGGAACTCTTGGTAATGTCCATGTACCATTGATGCAATTCATACATTCTCGTTGGGAGCTTCTTGACCTCGTCTGGCTTGACCAAAGGTTCGCCCCGGACATATTTCCGTTTTATTTCCTCCTCTGTAAGCACAGGCATGGGCTCGATCTCGAGGAGTTGTCCAACAGTGATGTTGAGAATTTCAGCCTGCATTATATGCTCCTCGGTTATTACCACATTGCCCACCTCGGGAACGTAAACTGTTTGCCCACAATAATATTGGGCGCGCGTACTGTCACGTGTTGTTGGCACAACAAGCGAGGGGATCGATTTCGCCGCCTGTTCTCCCAGCTGGGGAACGGTTTTCCCGCATTTTTTGACAGCTGCTTGTTGTTTTCTTGAGCTCGAGCTCGCCTCCTTCTGTAGACATGCTCGATTTAACTTCCTGATGTGCCGCTCATAGTCTGTGTCAACAGGCTTGGGAGCTGGTGGTTGAGCCATACGAATGAAGTGGTCAATCTTTTCCGCAGGCACTTTTTCCCTTGGCGGCGGTGGCGGTTTCGGTCCAAAATGGCCGTCCACTTCTGCCCGCACTATGGCATTGGTTTGCTCGTCGGTCCTGTCGTAAGCCCTCTGAGGAAGAGGAGTAGTGAGGCTTGGACCATATTTATATTCCTTGCCTCTGTTTGTACTTCCTGTACTACCTCGACACGTACCGCTACGCACCATAGCTGTGGGGTGTCTCTTCTGCGATTGCTGAGGCAGCAGAGACGGCTGACGGGGCTGAGTTGGACGAGGAGGAGTGACCTGAAGCTGTGCCGGACTTGGAGGAGGAGTGGCCTGAAGTTGTGCCGGACATGGAGGAGGAGTGGACGTCTGACGCTGTGTCAGCCTTGGAGGAGGAGTGGCCTGACGCTTTGCCGGACTTGGAGGAGGAGGAGTGGCCTGACGCGTTCGTGGACTTGTAGGAGAGGGAGTCTGCTGACTTGGTGGCGGACTTCGACGAGGAGTCGGCTGACGCGGTGTCGGTGGCCTTCGAAAGATGATGCAATCCTTTCTCCATAGGATGATATGATGTTTGGCCTCTCCGTGTGTGTGCTCCTCGTCACCTCCAGGAATGTTAAGCTCTAGCCCCGAATATTGGTCCACCACCTCATCAACCAAGATACGAGCATAGCCTGCTGGAATCGGGTTGCAATGGAAGGTTGCCTCGGGGGAATTTGTAAAAGCAACAGCGTCCGCCACCTTCATGGATATGTTCTTCATTTTGAAGTGTAGCTTGCAGTTAGTGTTCTCCATGATGTCATCCACGGGGTATCTATCCAGCATTGCTGTGACACTCAAAAAAAAATTTATTTGGTTTTCAACAAAAACTTTGTTGGTTTTGAAGAAGGTCATTTAAACCCTTCCAAAAAATATCTCTCTCTCAAAATTATTACCTTTGGCAAAGGATTTTATTTTGGCATCTTCTTCAACTCTGGTGTTGGTTATATAAAAACCCTTCTTCTGACTCTCCCCCTTCTCAAATTTATTTTTTTGGGATTTATTTTTCTTTTAATAAGAAAACCCTAGGAGTTTTGGGTCTTCTCTTATATTGAAACCAACCATGATTTTACCATGCCTCATGTGGTAAATCTTCCCAAAGCCCCTCTTTCTACTTTGGGGCAATCCAAATGTTCTGTCCCAACAAGTCCAACTCATTTTTGGATTTTATTTCATTTATTTCTTTCCCCAAAACAATTCTGTCTATTATTTTGAGCCTAGGTGATTTGCAAAGCAAGTACCTTAATGCCCTTGAACTTTGATCTCAAATCAACTCCTCTGGATAGTCCCTAGCACCCACAACCTAGGACCATCAAGATCCACTCTTCTTCTTTTCAAAAATTTCAAGTTTCAGCTTCTGCAAGTTTGGACCAGATTTGACAAATTTTGTGAAATTCATATCTACTCTTCCAAGTTTGGACCAGATTTGTCAAATTTGGTGAAATTCATATCTACTCTTCTCCAAAAATTCCACCAAAATTCAGGGAACCTCCAGATGCAATGAGAAGCCACTCCACCAAAAATCACCTCAAGGAAAAATCTCCACATACCAAAATCATTCTATCGAACACCTGGCTTGCACTGGTACTTTGCACTTTCAGAGAAATTTAGAAATTCAGAAAAGTTCAGTTTCGTTGGAGTCTGGTCACTTGTCAACTGTGCGCCTGGCGTGTTGCGCACGGCCCCTCCTCCCTGTCCAGAGCGCCGCACGCGCACTTGGCTGGTTCCTGGCGTCGGTGGCACCCTGGCCCGTCTGCGCCGGTGTCTTCTGCAGCGTCGGGACCTCCCGTGGCGGCCGTCAGGGGGCACCCTATGGCACAACGCCGTTCGGCACCGCCCACACCACCTGGGAGCTCCGCGTGGCCGTCTCCCTTGCCAGCGCACGCCTGCAGCACCGTCGCCGTGGCCTGGCATGCACAGGGCGTGCCCTCTACCGCCGACGTGCCGCACGGCCGTTCCGTTGGGACAGGCCATAACCGCCCCTGCCTTGCTAAGTTTGGCACCGGGATGAAATCAGTACTCCGTCTAGACGATGCTCAAGCCCTTAAACCAACCGTCCAGCCACAGCACCGACTTAATCGCTCGCCGGACTTATCCCGTTCATGGCAACCACCTCAGGCCGGCTATAAATAGCGGCTCCGAGCTCGCTCTCGACCCCGCACATCTCCACCACCTAACCAGACCCCGCCCAGCCACTGGAAGAGCCTCGAGGGGCCTTTCTTCCTCAACTCCGGCCACCTTCATCCGCTTCGGGCTCCGGCAGCGTTCTCTCTGGTGAGAGCTCCTCCATCGTCCTAGACTTGCCCGTGGCCTCATGACACCTCTAGGAGACTAACCCCCACTCCAATTTGACCCCAGCAACTCTCTCCGACAAGACCCACGACTACCCGAACCATCGTCCGCAGGAGCAAGGGCCGCCGTCAACGTGGTGCTCGCCGGCGACCACCACCACCACCCACCGACGCGGAAGGAGGCACTGAGCACAGAGGTACCACCCAATCCCCCTGCCTCGCCGTGGATCGCCGCCGGCGACCACCGCGGCTCTCGGGCGCCGACGAGCTTTGCCGCCTCTTTTGAATATTCAAACTTGACGGGTGGGACCCGCCCGTCAGCCTCACTGTTCTTTTTTTTCGACTCGTTTCTGAAAGCGTATTCTGGCAAATGCGCTTTCTAATCTGAATCGTTTTCTGGACTTTTCTGCTTAGACCCCTGAGAGTTTTCTGTTTCATTACAGAGGGGTCCTTGGACCAAAACTCTTATTACTTTTAAACAGAAAAGGATTTTTGAGTGATTCTTTTTCTGTCCTCTTTAAAATTTTGTCTAGTTTTTTATCAGATTTATTTGAAAAAAATTTGGAATATTTTTTTGCACCCCATGGTATTTACGTTAGTATGTGTATTTTTGTATACGGTACATACCGAAGGAGGTGACGGAACCGCGAACTTCACCGAGCTAGGCCCCGACTACTCCGAACCAGGCAAGCATGTTTGAACTTTTGATATGATGAGTGTTTGGGCATGTTTGCATTAAGTAGTTTCATGAGCATCTCGATGAAAGTTATATCACGTGAAAAGTTGAGGCAAGTGAGTTTCGGAAATCCTTGAGTTGATGGGAATGAGTATGCATGGCCATGAGTTGGCATGAGAATGGGTAAGATGGCAGTGTTGTAGCATGCCAGTCTTATGCCAGACCGTTGACCCAGTGTCAACATGAATCAGTCCAGTTCCCGTCTGTCTTCCCTTTTGTACTACCACATGTTTTCCGCAAGGGATACGGCTTAGTAAGTTGCAAACCACTTTCTGGTACACACCAAATCGAGAGGCCAGGATGAGGGTTCCATGGCCCTGGATTAAAGCCTACCATCCGGTCACGGGGCATGGGTGTTTCCGGTTGGGACCGAGAGGGGGGCACCCCTTAGAGCGCGCGTATATAAATTTGATCCCATGCTATTCGAGATTGTGATCTCCCCGTCTCAAAGTTTTTCTTGAACGCTGTCTAGGGTGATTCCTGGCAACGTAAGGTGGGATGGGTGTGTACTGGTTAGCCGTGTTTCCTCCGAAATACCGTAAATGGAACTAGTCCTTCATGACTATGGAAATCCGTTGGCTGTGGATAATTTTAGTACAAACTCTGCAGAGTCAATAATCCTTGAAATCATCTTATCCATGTCCAAGTAATGTGTTCATCTTATCCTGTCAAGTGTCAGTCTCGGTGACAGAAACTCCTGAGAACCACATGAGTGTCAAGTCCGATTAAATGTTTATTTCCTATGGACGAACTAACCCAGTCATTATCATGTGTTAAATATTTTCCTATGAGAACTATTTCTTGCAAGTTATGAATAATGAAATATAAGCCCTTTTTGCGATGTCGCTCAGACGTCCGACTACGGCATTGTTATTATTTACTTTTGTTATAAGCCCTTTCTGCGATGTCGCTCAGATGTCCGACTGCGGCATTGTTATTATTTACTTTTGTTATAAGCCCTTTCTGCGATGTCGCTCAGACGTCCGACTGTGGCATTGTTATTATTTACTTTGATATAAGCCCTTTCTGTGATGTCGCTCTGACGTCCGACTGTGGCACACATGTCTTTTCTTTCGGTATAAGCCCTTTATGTGGTGTCGCTTAGACGCCCGACTGCGGCATGTTTTACTTATTTGTTCACCCTTCGAGGTGTCGCTTTAGACACCCGATCGGTTTTCAGTTTATTTTATTGGGTTTTCGAGCGGACTACCGCCGACTCCCTTTTTACTTACCTTGTTGTATTGATTTGAATGTGCATTGTTAGATTGTTCATGAGGCATTCATGCATGCATTTGTTATATCTTATGTCCGAACTGTCTTGCGAGTACTTCAAAGTACTCACCTGGCTTGTTGATTTGGCCAGATGCTGACGAAGGCGATCTCTTGGATGAAGAGTTCGATAGTGAGTCCGACGCCTAGAGGAATCCCAGTCAGTCTCGTGCGACCCTGGATTAGTCACTATGTTACTTCCGCTTCCGCTACCCAAATAAATTCATCGAGCCTCACCTCGATGCTCGATGAGCCGCCAGTGTAGGAGTCATATTATCCACTCCACTGTGTTATTCCACCACCACTTTACCTCGAGTCAGTAGTATGCCACTACTCCTTTGTGTCATATCCGCCATTATGTATAATTATTGGCATGCTTGTAATAAATGGTTGAGCACCCCAGCTCGACCCTGTAATATATTCTAATGCTACTGGCTTATTGTATCAAGATTTTGTCTACCAGTAAGGAGGATTTTTCCTCGTGCTGGACTCAAAAGGTCGGTTTCTCAATAAACATTTTATTGGAAAACCGGTCGTGACAAGCTTGGTACCAGAGCCAGGCTGACTGTAGGAAGCCACTAGGTGCGATCGCTAATCGGTTATTAGCATATTAGAGCTAATTCATATTTTTACAAATGTAGTCAATTTCTGACAGTCACTATAAATTTATGATTTGACCACTCAGAATTTTTGCCTACTTTTGTAGATGGCTGGCAACGACTGTGAGTCACAGATGTTCGCCAACATGCCTGATGGGTTCATCAAGCTTCTCTCCTTCATCGTCCAAGTCGCGATGGGGCCATCTGTGCGCCCAGTCTTCTCACTCTCTCAGCACAAGGTCAATGACCGTCTAACCATGCACCAAGCCGCGGTGCAATTCAAGGGAGGGCGAGTTGAGAGTTTCCGGTTCTTGGGGAGAGCCATGCCTACGGAGAAGCATGCACTGCAGATGGCAGCCCGTGAGGTGATAGCTCGTCTCAGGGATGTCCTTCCTTCGATGAAGACTCGTCGTTACCGCTAACTTCCATGTCACATGCCATACACCTGTTGAGGGAGTCCTGGACTAGGGGGTGTCCGGACAGCCGGACTATCATCGTCCGCCGGACTCCAAGACTACGAAGATACAAGATTGAAGACTCCGTCCCGTGTCCGGATGGGACTTTCCTTGGCGTGGAAGGCAAGCTTGGCAATACAGATATGTAGATCTCCTACCATTGTAACAGACTCTTTGTAACCCTAGCCTTCTCCGGTGTCTATATAAACCGGAGGGCTTTAGTCCGTAGGACACAACATACATTACAACAATCATACCATAGGCTAGCTTTAGGGTTTAGCCTCCTTGATCTCGTGGTAGATCCACTCTTGTACTACCCATATCATCAATATTAATCAAGTAGGACGTAGGGTTTTACCTCCATCAAGAGGGCCCGAACCTGGGTAAAACATCGTGTCCCTCGTCTCCTGTTACCATCCGCCTAGACGCACAGTTCGGGACCCACTACCCGAGATCCGCCGGTTTTGACACCGACATTGGTGCTTTCATTGAGAGTTCCTCTGTGTCGTCACCGATTGGCTTGATGGCATCTTCAATCAACAACGCTGTCCAGGGTGAGACTTTTCTCCCCAGACAGATCTTCGTATTCGCCGGCTTCGCACTGCGGGCTAATTCACTTGGCCATCTGGAGCAGATCGAAAGCTACGCCCCTGGCCATCAGGTCAGATTCGGAAGCCTAAACTTCACGACCCGACATCCGTGGGGACTTGATCTTCGACGGGCTCGAGTCACAGCCAAGCGTGCCGCACTGTTACGATGGGCATGATCTAGCTCTGCCGCCGAACAGTGCCTTGGTGGCCGCACACGAATCCGCTCCGGCCTTTAGTCCGGAGCCGATCGCCCAGATCGAGGACCGGTGGATGGACACCAGCTCGGGGGCTTCAACTTCCACGGCGATGGAGCCGAACACTAGCCTTGTCCCTCACGAAGCTCGTGACTCCGAGGTGCCGGACTCCTTACCGGACTCCGGACCTCCCACGCCCCTGCCAATCGGATCTGATTGGGCGCCGGTTATGGAATTCACCGCCGCGGACATCTTCCAACACTCGCCCTTCGGCGACATCCTAAATTCGCTAAAACATCTCTCGCTATCCGGAGAGTCCTGGCCGGATTATGGGCAGGATGGTTGGGATACGGACGACGAAGAAATTCAGAGCCCACCCACCACCCACTTTGTAGCCACTGTCGACGATCTAACCGACATGCTAGACTACGACTCCGAAGACATCGACGCTATGGACGACGATGCCGGAGACGAACAGGAACCAGCGCCTACAGGGCACTGGAAGACCACCTCGTCATACGACATCTATATGGTGGACACCCCAAAAGATGGGGATGGCGAAGAAGCAGCGGAGGAAGATTCCTTAAAGAAACAGCCCAAGCGCCGGCGTTAGTGGCGCCGCTCTAAATCCCGCCACAGTAAAAATGGAGATTCCGGCACAGGAGATAATAATACCCCAGAGAGTGCCGAAGATAATCCCCTCCAGCAAGACTCAGCGCAGGAGGACGCAGAAGCAAGCCCTCATGAGAGGGCGACAGACGAAGAGGTAGAGGATGATAACTATATACCTCCCTCCGAAGACGAGGCAAGCCTCAACGACGACGAATTCGTCGTGCCCGAGGATCTCGTCGAACAAGAGTGTTTTAAACGCAGGCTTATCGCCACGGCAAATAGCCTAAAGAAAAAGCAGCAGCAGCTTCAAGCTGATCAGGACCTGCTGGCCGATCGATGGACCGAAGTCCTCGCGGCCGAGGAGTACAAACTCGAACGCCCCTCCAAAAGCTTCCCAAGACACAAGTTGCTCCCCCGATTAGAGGAGGAAGCATACATACCTTCATCACCAGCGCACAATACGGCCGACCGACCACCTCGTGGTCGCGACAGAGAGGCATCCAGGCCCTCCACCAAGACCGTACCCCTGCATCGCTCCAAAAGTATGAAGCCAAGAGGGAACGCGTCGAACTTGCGAGACGTACTGGAGGACAAAGCAAGGCAATCCAGATCCATCTACGGATCACGTGGGCGCCCCACGACCCGCGACGAATACCGTCGTGCCGGATACAATAACCCCGGCCGGGCCGAACACAGCAGACAGCGCTCTCTCGAGCTACGTCGTGATATTTCTCAATATAGAGGCGCCGCACACCCGCTATGCTTCACTGACGAAGTAATGGATCATCAAATCCCTGAAGGGTTTAAACCCGTAAACATAGAATCCTACGATGGAACAACAGACCCCGCGGTTTGGATCGAAGACTATCTGCTTCACATCCATATGGCCCGCGACGATGATCTGCATGCCATCTAATATCTCCCACTCAAGCTTAAAGGACCAGCTCGGCATTGGCTTAACAGCTTGCCCGCAGAGTCAATTGGGTGTTGGGAAGACCTGGAAGCCGCATTCCTCGACAACTTCCAGGGCACGTATGTGCGGCCACCAGACGCCGATGACCTAAGCCACATAATTCAGCAGCCAGACGAATCGGCCAGACAATTCTGGACACGGTTCTTGACAAAGAAAAACCAAATCGTCGACTGCCCGGATGAAGAGGCCCTCGCATCCTTCAAACATAACATCCGCGACGAGTGGCTAGCCCGGCACCTGGGACAGGAAAAGCCGAAATCCATGGCAGCCCTCACATCATTAATGACCCGCTTTTGCGCGGGAGAGGATAGCTGGCTAGCTCGCAGCAACAACCTCAGTAAAAATTCTGGCAGTCCGGATACTAAGGACCACAACGGCAGGTCACGTCAAAGCAAAAATAAACGCCGCATTAACGGCGACGACAAGGAGGATACGACAGTCAACGCCGGATTCCGAGGCTCTAAACCCGGTCAGCGGAAGAAGCCATTCAAAAGAACCACTCCGGGTCTGTCCAATTTGGACCGAATACTCGACCGCTTATGCCAGATACATGGCACCCCTGAAAAGCCAGCTAATCACACCAACAGAGATTGCTGGGTGTTCAAGCAGGCAGGCAAGCTAATTGCCGAAAACAACGACAAGGGGCTAAACAGCGACGACGAGGAAGAGACCCAACCGCCGAACAATAGAGGACAGAAGGGTTTCCCCCCACAAGTGCGGACGGTGAACATGATCTACGCAACCCATATACCCAAGAGGGAGCGGAAGTGCGCACTAAGGGACGTATACGCGATGGAGCCAGTCGCCCCGAAGTTCAATCCATGGTCCTCTTGTCCGATCACTTTCGATCGAAGAGACCATCCGACCAGCATCCGCCACGGCGGATTCGCCGCATTGGTTTTAGACCCAATCGTCGATGGATTTCACCTCACGAGAGTCCTGATGGACGGCGGCAGTAGCCTGAACCTGCTTTATCAGGATACAGTGTGCAAGATGGGCATAGACCCCTCAAGGATTAAACCCACAAATACAACCTTTAAAGGCGTCATACCAGGTGTGGAGACCAATTGTACAGGCTCAGTCACATTGGAAGCGGTCTTCGGATCCCCGGATAATTTCTGGAGCGAGGAGTTAATCTTCGACATAGTCCCATTTCGCAGCGGCTATCTCGCTCTGCTCGGACGAACCGCGTTTGCAAAGTTCAACGCGGTGCCGCATTACGCATACCTCAAGCTCAAGATGCCAGGCCCTTGTGGAGTCAACGGAAATATGGACCGCTCCCTCCGAACGGAGGAACATATAGCGGCTCTCACTGCAGAAGTATAGAGCAGCCTTTTAAGGTAATTTTCGAGTCCCGCCGTCAAACGGCCGGATACAGCCAAATGCGCCGAAGCAACACCAACCAAGACCACCTGGCACGATCTGAGCACGCGTAGAAATGCGGCCCTAACCCTCGCCCTCGCATGATTGCAAGAACAACCCTCCGCGTACATCATTACACTTTGGAGATACCATGGGCGTAGGGGAAGGGGCACGACCACAACAGACCCAGAGTGCGGCTCGACCACACCGGGGGCTCGCAAGTGTGCCACTCTTTCTTATTATTATTTTCCTTCTTTATGTACACAGGACTCCGTTAGCCAGAGGCCCTGTCCGGTGGTGAACCTGCCGGACTCATGATGCAACAGCCGGGGAGTAAAGAATGCGGCGACGAACACTCAGGTGGTCTCAATTACGAGCATTAAATTTGATTATATACACCAAGTCTGCAGCCCATCCCTGGAGGGGGACATGTTTAATTAGTCCAACACTCTTGCTTACCGCACTATCTGTATCAGTCCGCACTCATAGCAGACTTCTTTTAAAAGATGATGCAGCAACGTTTTTCGCCTGTTATTACATACATATGTTCATTACATGACATCTTGCACCCGTATATTTTGATACGGCCTAATACACCAGGGGCTTATGTTCCCCACATTATGGTGTGATAAGTCCGAACACTTTCACAAGTGCGGCACCCCGAACTTATAGCATTATATGAATCGGCTCCGAATCATGTCTTGGGTCAATAGTTGGGTTTGCCCGGCTCCCACGTTTTGGTGCCTTACGTTCTGTTCCGTCGGCTAAGGTGGCACTGGGAGAACCACTGCGATTGCGCCCCGATTGAGCCGGGCGAGCGCCTCAGTGGAGAAAGCTAAAACTGACCGGCATGATAAGGCGAGAGACTGGTCGCTGTTCGAGAGGTCTTTTCGGGTCCTTAAAGACTCACGCCGCCTCGAGCAAAGTTCCGGACAATGTCCGACGAAGGCGTGGATAGCGCCCCGAATTCGGTCTTCCGAATACTAGGGGCTTCGCCGAAATTTAATATTATAGAATTCTATGGCTAAGTGAGAGTGTTCAAGCATTATAAGTCAGGTTGCCTTGTTCGTTGTGTTGAGCGCCTCCCTAGATGGACCCAAAAGTGGGAACAAGAGTGCTCAAGTTATCCCGAACACCCCAGCACTTGCGGCTCTGGGGCTGAAGCCAACGACTTGCCATCTCTCAAATTTTATAAACGGCCGCACAGAAGGTAATATTTTAAATTAAAAAAAGAGTTGCTTAAAGCGCACATGAACAAAGTTTTCAGCGCACAGGATAATACATAGCGAGTTTACTCAAAAATTACATCTCTAGGGCATTCATCCGCAATATCGCGGGCCCCCTTCAGGATAGTTTTATAATACATTTCGGGCGTACGATACTCCTTGCTCGGTGGCGGCGGGTCAGTAAGAAGCTTCTCCGCATCCAGCCTGCCCCAGTGCACCTTTGTGCGGGCAAGGGCCCGACGAGCACCTTCAATACAGGTGGAGCACTTGATGACCTCCACCTAGGGGCACGCATCCACCAGCCGCCGCACGAGGCCGAAGTAGCTCCCAGGCATGGCCTGTCCAGGCCACAGCCGGACTATAAGGCCCTTCATGGCCTCCTCAGCTACCTTGTGGAGTTCGACCAGCTGCTTCAGCTGGTCGCTTGGGGGCACCGGATGGCCGGCCTCAGCGTACTGAGACCAGAAGACCTTCTCCGTTGAGCTCCCCTCCTCGCCACGGTAGAATGTGGCGGCATCAGACACACTACATGGCAGATCTACAAACGCCCCTAGAGAGCTCCGAATGCGGGTAAGTGTCAGGTAGTTTACATTAACATGCTTGCTTTGCATGAAAAATGCCTTACCCGCCGCTATCTTCTTTACATCTTCAACCTCCTGAAGGGCCTTACGGGCCTCGGCCTTGGCGGACTTGGCACTTTCGAGAGCCGAGGCGAGCTTGGACTCTCGAGTCTTGGAGTCGCGCTCCAAGCTCTCATGCTTCTCCATGAGAGCCTGGAGCTCTTGCCGCACTTCCGCCACCTGTGCCTCTTACTTTTCTCGCTCTGCCTGTTCCGCGGCCGCACTGCGTTCGGCCGCGGACACAGCCTCCTTCAGGGCTGCCACCTTGTTTGTGGCCCCTGCAATACCCATATTATCCTTGTTAATTTTATTGCGACCAAAATCCTTTTCTGTAAGGTAACAATTCAAAGTGGTGCTACTCACCTTCTTTGCCCTCGAGCTACCTCTTGGCATGGCCGAGCTCTCGCTCGGACCGCTCAAGATCATGCTTTAATGTACCAACCTCCGCAGTTAGTGCGGCAGAGGTCAGCAGCACAGCCTGCAAAACCATATTGACATAATTTATCAGCAACCTGCAAATATCTTTTTAAATCCTCAGTCCGGCTTTTCTTTCCGAACACCGAACCGAGCATCAGGGGCTACTGTCTATGCGGTATTACATTACACAATTTTAACTTCTTACCTCAAAGCCTGTTAAAAGGCTACTGCAGGCTTCGGTCAGCCCGCTCTTGGCGAGCTGGACCTTCTGAATCACCGCACTCATAACAGTGCGGTGTTCTTCCTCGATGGAAGCGCCTTTGAGCACCTCCAGCAAGTTGTCCGGCGCCTCCGGTTGGACGGAGGCCGCCGGCGTCACGGTCTTGCCCTTCTTTCGAAGGGGCCGCCTACCGGACTCTGGAACCATTACAGGTTCCGACGTAGAGTCCGGCGCAAAGTCCGGGAGGTTGCCTTGCGGCGCCTCCAGAGCCTCCTCCCGATGAGTCCCTTTCTAGGATCCCACGTCGGCGTCCTCATCGGCGCGGGAGGTAGAGGCAGTCGGAAGTGAATCCACATCCGACGGGGCCAACGACCCGCTCGATGAAGCGGGGAGATCATCATCGGCCGGACTGCGGACAGTATGCGGCATTAGTAGGACACTATGTGACACGAAAGAAATTGCATATCAGGGATCCGGATACTTACGATCTCGCCGGAGGCCTGGCCCTTGAAGGCCACTCCTCCTCGCCAACGTCGGTGTTGGCGGAGCTGTCCGGGGGAATAGTTCTCCCCTCTTGGACCCTTCGGCCTCCCCTGTTGGGGAAGCCTTCCTCTTCCTCTCTCCCTCCTCCGGGAGAGAGTCTTCTTCCTCCTCCTCATCTTCGGGGGAGGAGTCCGCCTCGTCGTCGGACGCCTAATTACGGGAACTCTTTCGAGTGCCCGTGGCCGCCTTCTTGGCCTTCTTCTCCGGCCCCACGTGCGGTGCCGGAACCAGCAGCCCCGCTAGACGGGCGTCCATTGGGTCTTCTGGCATGGGAGCCGGGCAGATGAGCTGCTCGGCCTTATGCATCCATTCCTGTCAAAGGAAAAGGGAGATTGAAACCCTCTTAGAATCAATCTATTTACAGCAAGTGTCCCGTAAAGGGGTTGAATCACTTACCTCGTCAGCTGGATGCTGCGAGCGAAATCCGCGATCTTCCGTCGCGGATGCGGGGGCCTCGGCGCCCTTAAACAGCACCCTCCAGGTGCCTTCGTACATCGTGTCGAAGAGCCCGCTTAGCGCATGGTGCTGTTCTGGATCGAACTCCCACAAATTGAATGCCCGTTCTTGGCATGGGAGGATCCGGCGGACGAGCATGACTTGGACCACATCGACGAGCCTGAGCTTCTTGTTCACCAGCTTCTGGATACAGGCTCGGAGTCCCGTCAGCTCCTTCGGATTACCCCACAACAAGCCCTTCTCTTTCCAGGAGGTGATCTGCGTAGGGATACCAGATCTAAACTTGGGGGCCGCCGCCCACGCAGGGTCATGCGGCTCGGTGATATAGAACCACCCCAATTGCCACCCCTTGACGGAGTCCACGAAGGCCCCTTCGAACCAGAGGACGTTGGGCATCTTGCCCAACATGGCACCTCCGCACTCCGCCTGCGTGCCCTTCACTACCTTCGGCTTGACGTTGAAGGTCTTGAGCCACAAGCCGAAGTGGGGCCGGATGCAGAGGAGGGCCTCACATACGACGATGAACGCCGAGATGTTGAGGATGAAGTTCGGCGCCAGATCATGGAAATCCAGGACGTAGTAGAACATGAGCCCCCGGACAAAGGGGTGAAGTGGAAAGCCCAGTCCACGGAGGAAGTGGGGAAGGAAAACGACCCTCTCATGGGGCCCGGGGGTAGGGATGAGCTGCCCCTCGTTGGGAAGCTGGTGCGCGATATCGCCGGAAAGGTATCCAGCGTTCCTCAGCTTGGTGATGTGCTCCTCCTTGACGGTGGAATCCAACCATTTTCCTCCCCCTCCGGACATGGTCGGGGAAGGTTATGACGAGATGCGCGAGCTTGGGCGTTGGAGCTTGAGTGCGCGGAGGTGGATAAGCAAAGGAGGAAGAAGGCGTGGGTGAAAAGGTGAATCCTTATCCCTTATATATAGGCGGGCGAAGACTATGCGCCCCCCACCGGCCTGGTAAAACTCGCTTATCTCCCAAGCACCACCATCAATGGCGCGGTTGGGTTACCCACGTCCGTATTGATGAGAATCCCGGAATAAGGGGAGCACGATCTCTGCTTTGACAAGACGTGCCAAGGAAACCGCTTCGCTAAACGTGCTGAGGTGGTATAATAAAAAACGATTCAAGTAAAGGCTTGGTAGCGGTGTGATGTCATGCCGCAAAATACGTCAGCAGATTGGACTTATGTGCATTTTATTCTCTCTACGGTGGAATGTGGAATTTATTTTGCAGAGCCGGACACTATCCTGGTGTTCATGATCTTCTCTGGATTATTCAAAGGAGAACCCGCCTTGCAATGCCGAACATTATGGGCGCCGAACTTATCGTCATTGAAGCCTGGTTCAGGGGCTACTAAGGGAGTCCTAGACTAGGGGGTGTCCGGACAGCCGGACTATCATCGTCCGCCGGACTCCAAGTCTACGAAGATACAAGATTGAAGACTCCGTCCCGTGTCCGGATGGGACTTTCCTTGGCGTGGAAGGCAAGGTTGGCGATACGGATATGTAGATCTCCTACCATTGTAACCGACTCTGTGTAACCCTAGGCTTCTCCGGTGTCTATATAAACCGAAGGGCTTTAGTCCTTAGGACACAACATACATTACAACAATCATACCATAGGCTAGCTTTAGGGTTTAGCCTCCTTGATCTCGTGGTAGATCCACTCTTGTACTACCCATATCATCAATATTAATCAAGCAGGACGTAGGGTTTTACCTCCATCAAGAGGGCCCGAACCTGGGTAAAACATCGTGTCCCTCGTCTCCTGTTACCATCCGCCTAGACGCACAGTTCGGGGCCCCTACCCGAGATCCGCCGGTTTTGACACCGACACCTGTCACTACGCGTTCTCTTGCCCCGGAGGAGAACGAGACGAGGCTTTTGAGATGCTTATCGAGTATCTCTGGGCCCTGGAGGCAGCCTTCGACAACCTGGTGGACGACTTTGTTGCTGCTCACATGGACTCAGTCCATGGCTGTGCCGCCAATAGGAGGGAGCTCCTGCGCACCGCACCACCACTGACATTCGTCTCGTTATTAGCATCTTTTGCACCTACTGCTCTCACCACTACTCGTCGCCTGCCTACCACTGCGGAGTTCAACCAAGTCATTGCGCCTACTCCAGTTCATTCTGCACCACCCCTTGCACCCGCTCATGTTCGTGTTGTCCCGCATAGGACGCCCGCTCCACCAACTCAGCGTAGCACTTCACGTCTGGAGCCTATTAGCGAGGAGGAGGTTGAGTCCCCAGCCTCACTGCTCCTCACCCTCGGTAGGCCAAAGGAGATCCTGACCATCTCCTCCGACTAAGTACGCTAACCGCCATGCGATGTACCGACTTGTGCGATATGTTTATATGTACATAGGCTCTGAGAAGTAGCTTGTTTGCGCATCATGTAGGAACTGGAGAAGTGCACTAGCCTAAATAACATGTCAGGAATATGTACGGATATCCTGAGTGATGTATTGTATAATTACTGCTTGCGTGTAAGATATGTAATGAGCAGTCCTTCTCCGTGCGCAAACGTTTATTCTCTTGATAAATCTTGGAGCATTTAAGACTTTTTCGTCTTCTTGAATTTATTTACTTTTGCGACTCAATTTCTTTTCTTATGAGTTTTACAAAATATATCCCCAGAGTGAAAAATGTCTCGTCCTTGGACGTGCTCCATGCCAACTCCGCCAAAGGAAAATTTTGGCACACAACCCAGCAACAATTTCACACAGGGGCAGTCAAGTCAACAGGACAGTGAAACAGCACTTTCCCAAATGTGCCATCTTTATAAGCAAAGTCAGCAACAACATCAGGAAATGATGAACCAAGTCATCAATATGGGAAATCACCATGGACAGTATCAGCAGCAATCAAAGTTATCTGAGCTACAGAAGACGCGTCCCCAAACATTTTCTCACACTGATAAACCTCTTGAAGCCGAGGACTGGCTTCGAGACATGGAAACAAAATTAATTATTGCCCAGTGTTCAGATCTTGAGGAAGTGCTATATGCACCGCACTATCTCACTGGAGCAGCCGCATCGGGGTGGGAAAATTTCCTACACAGGCACCCCAACGAAAATAATATAACCTGGGAGGAGTTCAAAGAAGGTTTTCGTGGGGCACATATTCCTAAAAGTCTTATGAAGATCAAAAAGAGAGAATTTGATGACCTCAAGCAAAGAACAATGACGGTGTCAGAATACAACAGTCAGTTTACTCTGTTGTCTCGCTACACCAACGAGGAGCGTATGTCTGAAAGCAAGAAGATGGAAAAATTCCTAGACGGTCTAACGCCCGCGCTTAAATGCCAGTTGGTTGTGCACACCTTCCCGGATTTTAAAACGCTGGTGGATAAGGCCATTACCTTGGAAAATGAGAGACGCAGCTTGGAAGATTTCCTCAAGCGAAAAAGGGACCAGACTAATCATGCTCGCAGCCACCGCAGCAAGACAGATGTTTAGAAAAGTTGGACACCCAAACCCACGACAAGCGTCTCATGTCCAATCAAGAATTTCCATGCAAGGGACAAGGAGTTCACATACCGCCCAGGCGTTACTTGCTACGCTTGTGGAGAAGAAGGGCACTATGCCAAGCAGTGCCCCAAGCCAAGGAACTCGACCCCAAAGTCGAACAACGGAGGCAATAATTCGGCGCCAAAGCGCAACAATTTTAACCCAAATAACAGCCACAGGAAGGGTCATCTGAACCACGTGACCAAAGAGGAAGCACAGAATGCCCCACATATCGTACTCGGTACGTTTCCTGTCAACACAATACCTGCCATGGTTTTGTTTGATTCTGGAGCTTCTCACTCATTCATTTCGAAAAGTTTTGCCTTGCAAAATAATTTTTCGATGCTCCCCTTGGAAAAATCTATGATCGTCAAGTCCCCTGGGATTAAGTAAGTTACCCAGAGTTATTGCCAAGGTGTGGTTATTGAGTTTGAAGGGTTGAAGTTTCACGCCAATCTTATTGTGTTGGAAAATAAAGGACTGGATGTCATCTTAGGGATGGATTGGTTAACCACCAACAAAGGTTTTATTGACTGCTTCAACCGGACCGTGATTCTCACCCACCACCACGGGAAGACAATAAAAGTTTCAGCCAAGGAAAGAAAGATATCCCGGCAACCAAGATTGAACAAGGTGGATATTTTTGAATTAAGCAAGGTTCCAGTAGTGTGTGAATTTCCAGACGTGTTTCCCGAAGAACTACCAGGCATGCCACCAGACCGAGAGATAGAATTCAGCATCGAGCTAGCACTCGGAACCGCCCCCATATACAAGAAACCATACAGAATGGCACCATCTGAATTGGTAGAACTGAAGAAGCAAATAAAAGAATTACTGGACAAAGGATATATACGAGCCAGCTCCTCACCTTGGGGTTCACCAATTTTATTTGCCAAAAAGAAGGATGGAACACTGAGATTGTGCATAGACTATCGAGCGCTTAACATGGTCACAATCAAGAACAAACATCCGATGCCACGGATAAATGATTTATTTGATCAGCTCGCTCAGGCCAAGGTATTCTCACAAATCGACTTGAGATCAGGATACCATCAATTAAAGGTACGAACAGAAGATATTCCCAAGACGGCATTCACCTCCAGATATGGATTATATGAGTTCACCGTAATGCCATTTGGACTCACGAACGCCCCCGCATATTTTGTTCACCTCATGAACAAAGTATTTATGAAGTTTATGGACAAGTTTGTTGTGGTATTTATCGATGATATTCTGATATACTCCAAGACACCAGAAGAGCACGCTGAACACCTCTGAATTGTACTAGGGGAACTCAGGAAACATCAATTGTACGCTAAATTCAGCAAGTGTGAAATTTGGCTAAGGCAAGTAGGTTTTCTAGGCCACGTACTAACCCAAGAAGGTATTGCCGTAGACCCGGAAAAAGTCAAGGCCGTACTTAGCTGGAAACCACCAGCCAGCGTAACGGACGTACGAAGTTTCTTGGGAATGGCAGGATACTACCGAAGATTTATTGAAGGATTCTCCACCATAGCAAAGCCAATGATGCAGCTACTCAAGAAAGACAAGAAGTTTGAATGGACGGAAGCTTGCGAGAAAAGTTTCCAAGAATTAAAAGGGAAATTAATGACAGCACCAGTATTAATTGTGCCAGACATACACAAGAATTTTGAGGTGTATTGTGACGCATCCCGGAAGGGCCTTGGATGCGTGTTGATGCAAGAGGCCAAGGTAGTCACATATGTCTCCAGACAACTTCACAAGCATGAGGAAAATTATCCTACTCATGACCTGGAGTTAGCAGCAGTTATTCATGCACTCAAGGAATGGAGACACTTTTTGCTTGGAAACCGTTGTGAAATATACACGGACCATAAGAGCGTCAAGTATATTTTCACACAACCAGAACTGAATTTACGTCAATGACGCTGGTTGGAATTAGTGAAGGATTATGACGTTGGAATCCACTACCATCCAGGAAAAGCAAATGTAGTGGCAGACGCGCTAAGTCGGAATCCTAGCCCAAACGACGACAACCTGCCGAACCTGAGACCTGAATTTTGGTAGGAGTTTACTAAACTCAACTTGCTGATAGTCACCAAAGGCAGCGTATCGAATTTAGAAATACTGCCTACCCTGATGGAAAAGATTAAAAAGGCTCAGCATGGACACCCTAGCATTGAAGGCATAAAGCGAAAGGTGAGTTTGGGCAAGGCCACAGAGTTCGTTATTGATAAGCAAGGAATATTGTGGTACGGAGATAGACTTTGCGTGCCAAATATCAAGGACCTTAAACAGCAGATCTTAGCTGAAGGCCACACCGCCCCATATTCAATCCATCCTGGAGGGACAAAAATGTACAAGGATATTCAGGAAAAATATTGGTGGCACGGTCTAAAAAGGGACATAGCCACGTTCATCGCATGTTGTGACTCTTGCCAACGCATCAAGGCCTAGCACCAGAAACCGGCCGGACTTTTACAGCCAAATAAAATACCCGAGTGGAAATGGGACGAGATTGGAATGGATTTTATTGTTGGGCTACCTCGGTCACGACACGGACATGATGCCATATGGGTCATCACTGATAGACTGACTAAAGTAGCACACTTCATCCCCGTGAAGACAACCCACACCACTCAGAAGCTCGCTAGGCTTTATCTTTCCCGTATCGTCTGCTTACATGGAGTCCCAAAGACAATAATATCGGACAGAGGCACTCAATTCGTCTCCCGATTTTGGGATCACTTACAACAAGCTCTGGGAACTCAACTGGTATTCAGTACCGCATACCACCCCCAGACTGATGGACAAACTGAACACGTAAACCAAATTCTAGAAGACATGCTAAGAGCATGTGTCCTCACTTATGGGACCAGTTGGGAAGAAAGCTTACCATATGCAGAGTTCACGTACAACAATAGTTACCAAGCCAGCCTGCAAATGGCACCGTTTGAGGCTCTGTACGGGCGGAGATGTCGTACACCGCTAAATTGGTCAGAGACCGGAGACAGCCATATCTTCGGCCCAGACATGCTCAAGGAGGCTGAAGATAAAGTTAAGGTAATTAGGGATCGACTCAAGACAGCTCAAAGTCGACAGAAGAGTTATTACGATCAGAAACATCGGGGAGTCAGTTTTGAACCCGGTGAATTTGTGTACCTACGGGTGTCCCCTAATAGAGGCCTGCAACGATTCAAGATTAAGGGGAAGCTAGCACCAAGATTCATCGGACCATTCTGCATAGTGGCACAGAGAGGCACGGTAGCCTACCAGCTAGACTTACCCGAGGACTTATCCGACGTCCAGGACGTGTTCCACGTCTCGCAATTGAGGAAGTGCGTGAGCAACCCAGAGAAGCAGGTATCCCATGAAAACATTAACGTGCAGCCAGACCTCACATATCGGGAGCATCCAATAAAAATCTTGGAGGAGTCTGAAAGGAGGACCCGATAGAAAACCATCAAGTTTTTCAAAGTTCAGTGGAGCAACCACACCGAGAGTGAAGCCACTTGGGAAAGAGAGGATTTTCTTCGGACAGAGCACCCACACTTATTTGAGGATCAGCTGAAATCTCGGGGACGAGATTTTTCCTAAGGGGGTAGGTGTTGTGACACTCAAAAAAAATATGTTTGGTTTTCAACAAAAACTTTGTTGGTTTTGAAGAAGGTCATTTAAACCCTTCCAAAAAAATCTCTCTCTCAAAATTTTTACCTCTGGCAAAGGATTTTATTTTTGCATCTTCTTCAACTCTGGTGTTGGTTATATAAAAACCCTTCTTCTGACTCTCCCCCTTCTCAAATTTATTTTTTTGGGATTTATTTTTCTTTTAATAAGAAAACCCTAGGAGTTTTGGGTCTTCTCTTATATTGAAACCAACCATGATTTTACCATGCCTCATGTGGTAAACCTTCCCAAAACCCCTCTTTCTACTTTGGGGCAATCCAAATGTTCATTTTTGGATTTTATTTCATTTATTTCTTTCCCCAAAACAATTCTGTCTATTATTTTGAGCCTAGGTGATTTGCAAAGCAAGTACCTTAATGCCTTTGAACTTTGATCTCAAATCAACTCCTCTCGATAGTCCCTAGCACCCACAACCTAGGACCATCAAGATCCACTCTTCTTCTTTTCAAAATTTTCAAGTTTCAGCTTCTGCAAGTTTGGACCAGATTTGACAAATTTGGTGAAATTCATATCTACTCTTCTCCAAAAATTCCACCAAAATTCAGGGAATCTACAGATGCAATGAGAAGCCACTCCACCAAAAATCAGCTCAAGGAAAAATCCCCACATACCAAAATCATTCTGTCGAACACCTGGCTTACACTGGTACTTTGCACTTTCAGAGAAATTCAGAAATTCAGAAAAGTTCAGTTTCGTCAGAGTCTGGTCACCTGTCAACTGTGCGCCTGGCACATTGCGCACAGCCCCTCCTCCCTGTCCAGAGCGACGCACGCGCACTTGGCTGGTTCCTGGGGTCGGTGGCACCCTGGCCCGTCTACGCCGGCGTCTTCTGCAGCGTCGGGACCTCCCGTGGCAGCCGACAGGGGGCACCCTGCGGCACAATGCCGTTCGGCACCGCCCACGCCACCTGGGAGCTCCGCGTGGCCGTCTCCCTTGCCAGCGCACGCCTGCAGCACCGTCGCCGTGGCCTGGCACACACAGGGTGCGCCCTCTGCTGCCGACGTGCCGCACGGCCGTTCAGTTGGGACAGGCCGTAACCGCCCCAGCCTTGCTGAGTTAGGCACCGGGATGAAAAAAGTACTCCGTCTAGGCAATGCTCAAGCCCCTAAACCAACCGTCCAGCCACAGCACCGCCGTAATCGCTCGCCGGACTTATCCCGTTCATGGCAACCGCCTCGGGCCGGCTATAAATAGCGCCTCCGAGCTCGCTCTCGACCCCGCACATCTCCACGACCTCACCAGACCCCCCGAGCCACTAGAAGAGCATCGAGGGGCCCTTCTTCCTCAACTCCGGCCACCTCCGTCCGCTTCGGGCTCCGGCAACGTTCTCTCTGGTGAGAGCTCCTCCACCGCCCTAGACATGCCCGTGGCCTCATGACACCTTTAGGAGACTAACCCCCACTCCAATTTGACCCCAGCAACTCTCTCCGACGAGACCCACGACTACCCGAACCACCGTCCGCCGGAGCAAGGGCCGCCGTCGACGTGGTGCTCGCCGGCAACCACCACCACCATCCACCGACGCGAAAGGAGGCACTGAGCACAGAGGTACCACCCGATCCCCCTGCCTTGCCGTGGATCGCCGCCGGCGACCACCGCGGCTCTCGGGCGCCGACGTGCTCTGCCACCTCTTTTGAATATTCAAACCTTACAGGTGGGACCCGCCCGTCAGCCTCACTGTTCTT
The DNA here is from genome assembly GCF_002162155.2 of Triticum dicoccoides. Lineage (NCBI taxonomy): Eukaryota > Viridiplantae > Streptophyta > Magnoliopsida > Poales > Poaceae > Triticum > Triticum dicoccoides. The sequence goes on along the minus strand of NC_041387.1, from coordinate 536,171,799 downwards.
TTTTTTGAACCGTTTCTGAAAGCGTATTCTGGCAAATGCGCTTTCTAATCTGAATCGTTTTCTGGACTTTTCTGCTTAGACCCCTGAGAGTTTTCTGTTTCATTACAGAGAGGTCCTTGGACCAAAACTCTTATAACTATTAAACAGAAAAGGATTTTTGAGTGATTCTTTTTCTGTCCTCTTTAAAATTTTGTCTAGTTTTTTATCAGATTTATTTGAAAAAAATTTGGAATATTTTTGTGCACCCCATGGTATTTACGTGAGTACGTGTATTTTTGTATACCGTAGATACCGAAGGAGGTGACGGAACCGCGAACTTCACCGAGCTAGGCCCCGACTACTCCGAACCAGGCAAGCATGTTTGAAGTTTTGATATGATGAGTGTTTGGGAATGTTTGCATTAAGTAGTTTCATGAGCATCTTGATGAAAGTTATATCACGTGAAAAGTTGAGGCAAGTGAGTTTCGGAAATCCATGAGTTGATGGGAATGAGTTTGCATGGCCATGAGTTGGCATGAGAATGGGTAAGATGGCAGTGTTGTAGCATGCCAGTCTTATGCCAGACCGTTGACCCAGTGTCAACATGAATCAGTCCAGTTCCCGTCCGTCTTCCCTTCCATACTACCACATGTTTTTCGCAAGGGATACGGCTTAGTAAGTTGCAAACCATTTTCTGGTACACACCAAATCGAGAGGCCAGGATGAGGGTTCCATGGCCCTGGATTAAAGCCTATCATCCGGTCAGGGGGCATGGGTGTTTCTGGTTGGGACCGAGAGGGGGGCACCCCTTAGAGCGCGCGTATATAAATTTGATCCCATGCTATTCGAGATTGTGATCTCCCCGTCTCAAAGTTTTTCTTGAACGTTGTCTAGGTTGATTCCTGGCAACGTAAGGTGGGATGGGTGTGTACTGGTTAGCCGTGTTTCCTCCGAAATACCGTAAATGGAACTAGTCCTTCGTGACTACGGAAATCCGTTGGCTGTGGATAATTTTAGTACAAACTCTACAGAGTCAATAATCCTTGAAATCATCTTATCCATGTCCAAGTACTGTGTTCATCTTATCCTGTCAAGTGTCAGTCTCGGTGACAGAAACTCCTGAGAACCACATGAGTGTCAAGTCCGATTAAATGTTTATTTCCTGTGGACGAACTAACCCAGTCATTATCATGTGTTAAATATTTTCCTATGAACACTATTTCTTGCAAGTTATGAATAATGAAATATAAGCCCTTTCTGCGATGTCGCTCAGACGTCCGACTGTGGCATTGTTATTATTTACTTTTGTTATAAGCCCTTTCTGCGATGTCGCTCAGACATCCGACTGCGGCATTGTTATTATTTACTTTTGTTATAAGCCCTTTCTGCGATGTCGCTCAGACGTCCGACTGTGGCATTGTTATTATTTACTTTGATATAAGCCATTTATGTGATGTCGCTCTGACGTCCGACTGTGGCACGCATGTCTTTTCTTTCAGTATAAGCCCTTTATGTGGTGTCGCTTAAACGCCCGACTGCGGCATGTTTTACTTATTTGTTCACCCTTCGAGGTGCCGCTTCATACACCCGATCGGTTTTCAGTTTATTTTATTGGGTTTTCGAGCAGACTACCGTCGACTCCCTTTTTACTGATTTAGATGTGCATTGTTAAATTGTTCATGACGCATTCATGCATGCATTTGTTATATCTTATGTCCGAACTGTCTTGCGAGTACTTCAAAGTACTCACCTGGCTTGTTGATTTGGCCAGATGCTGACGAAGGCGATATCTTGGATGAAGAGTTCGATAGCGAGTCCGACGCCTAGAGGAATCCCAGTCCGTCTCGTGCGACCCTGGATTAGTCATTATGTTACTTCCGCTTCCGCTACCCAAATAAATTCATCGAGCCTCACCTCGATGCTCGATGAGCCGCCAGTGTAGGAGTCATATTATCCACTCCACTGTGTTATTCCACCACCACTTTACCTCGAGTCAGTAGTATGCCACCACTCCTTTGTGTCATATCCGCCATTATGTATAATTATTGGCATGCTTGTAATAAATGGTTGAGCACCCCAGCTCGACATTCTTCATCTCTTTTTCTTTTCCGGTGGATTCAATTCTAGTTTTTTTGGTAGTGATTATATTCTTTCCCTCAGCTCAAGTGTTTTTCCTGCTCGTTCGCCTCTCGCCAGTTTATCCTTCCGGAGTGTTCAAGATATCTCAGGAGATTTGTCTGTGTTTGAATTAATTCGAGGTTGTCACCTCATTCAAATATTTCAATTGTTCCGGTGCATCATCTATCTGTTCATCATCCCTTTCCAACGGTGCTTTTTTAGTGGGCCCTAACCCACAGGTCTTTTTCCCAGGATCTTACCTGACTCTTCTGATTTCTCGGAGCTATTCTCAAATCCTTTTCAAAGTTTGACGTAAGTATGAATTTCGTCAGTCAGACACTTTCCAAGATCGATTTCAAATTCTTTTCATGGTTGCCTCAACCTCTTCGCTTTTCATTCTGCCGGAGTATCTCAGTAATTTCGGTGGTGTTTCTCATCATCATTCTCAGCTTCGAAGATTGGAGAGGAGTTTTTCCTCTAAATCTTGCTCGTTCTCTTGAAGATTCGTCGTTCTAGCTTCTTGTTATCCTCTCATATTATTACGTTTGTCAGATATTCTTTCTTGCCCATCCGGAGTATGTCAGAAGTTGTTTTCCCTTTTCTTTTAACCGGAGGCCGTCATTCCAGAAGAATTCTTCGTCCTCACATTTCAGTTACCGTTATCCAATTATCCTGGTGCTTCGTTCAAGTGTTCTTTAATCAGCTCATGATCTCTTTATTATTTGGCATCTAAATTCCCTCTAGCATATTGGCTCTTCTAATTCTTCCCGGTGATTCATACTCTTTCATCAGTCATTTCCAAATTCTAACAGTGGTTCTTTCAGATTCTTTTTCTTTGATTATCATATTAATTCATTCGTTCTTTTCAATCCTACCGGTGGTTCATGAAGACCTTCTCAAGTTTGCGATATGTCACTTCTCAATCCTTTTCAAGAAGAATAAGTAGTATGCAAAATCCATTGCTTGTCATCAATTTAATTTGATGAAGGATAAACACACAATAAGTCTTATTCTTATTTCATCCAAGTGAGTAATACCATTATTCGGAGTTTGTTCTTGGTGAATAAATTCTAGTTCCAAGTGATCTATCTTTCTTTTCCGGAGTTCTTCACGGTGGTTCTTCATGATTTAGTTCATTCTTCAAGTGTTCATCAAGATTCTTGTCGGTGGAATTCAAGTATATTTTCTTCTCGCGACTCGAAGTGTAATTAATTCTCCCTATTCTTTTGAAGTGGAGATTTGCATTTCTTCGTTCCTCTCAGCTATTCAATCTTTTCTGCTAGTGGTTGGTTATCACCTCATAATTTAGAGATGTTATCCATAAGTCCACAACAAGCTTATTCTTTTCGTTGTTGATTTTCTCAACAACTCCGTTCAATCCTTTCTTCTAAGGTTGCTTTCTATTTCATTCGGGGCACAAGTTGTCATTTTCTTATCCGTTCTTTTCATTCAACTCTTTCAATTCTTTCCAGAGGTTTTTTGTCGTGTCTTCATCAAGTATCATTCCATCCTCTCTAGCTCGTGTTCTATTCCTCCATGTTCTAGCCGGAGTGCTGCCTAAATCCTTTCAGTCTTATTCGTTTCTTATCTCGTTCTAACCGGAGTGGTTTCATAGTCTATCTGATTCCGTGAGTTTTTGATTCTTGTCATTCTCGTCGTTCCTCTTTTTTCTCGAGTGCTCTCGATTCTTTGCTTCTCCTCTTGAGTTCTTGTTTCACCTCATCCCTTTTCCCTTCCGTCTCGGTCCTAAGATCTCGGGACGAGATCTCTTGTTAGTGGAGGAGTGTTGTAACGCCCCGGATTCGATGCGCCAGGTGTCTGCCAGTTATTCGCCGTCTTTGCCATGTCATTTCCTTGCATGTTGCACTTTCCCATGTCATCATATGCATTTCATATCATGTCATCATGTGCATTTCATTTTGCATACGTGTTCGTATCATGCATCCGAGCATTTTACCCGTTATCCAATTTGCAATCCGGCACTCCTATGTCCTCCGGCGTTCCCCTTTTGTCTCTCGTCGTGAGCGGGTGTTAAACTTTCTTGGAATGGCCCGAGGTTTGCCAAGCGGCCTTGGTATAGCACAGGTAGACCGCCTGTCAAGTTTCGTGCCATTTCGAGGTCGTTTGGTACTCCAACGGTTATCCGGGTAACCGCAAAGGCCTCTTTTGTGTTGCAGCCCAACACCCCTTCCAAAGTGGCCCAAAACCCAGCAAATTCCCCTCCATGCTCTCGGTCGTTTGATCACGATCGCGTGGCCGAAAACCGCTCCCCATTTGGACTCTCCCAGCTCCCTCTACCTATAAAAAGGCCTCTCTCCCCGAATTTTTCGGGCAAACCATAGATCAACCTCTCTCTAGCCCGCCGGACATGTCCAATCTCGCCGGACGTGTCCGCCCTGCTCCCCCCAGCCAATCGACGTCCGCCACGTGGCCTGCCGCCGTCCCTCCGCCGCTGCGGCCCGCAGAGCCCATCCGGGGCCCGCGCGGGCCTGATCCCGCTGCCCGCCAGCGCGCCC
>NC_041387.1:536093602-536167020 GCF_002162155.2 Triticum dicoccoides | reverse complement strand
CCGGCGACCGCCGCCATCGCCGGAGCCGGCCTGTTCGCCGCCGTCCCCGGCCGGATCCGCCTCCGACGCGCCTCCCCGGCCATCTCCCCGCCTCCTCCGGCCTCCCTCCGGCCGATCTCCGGCGAGATCCGCCGCCGCCTCGTTTTGCATGCCGGGTCAACCCCAGATCCGGAGGTATAGTTTTCACAAAGTCCCGAGATATTTTTGCATAATCATGCCATGTTCATCGCATCATAACTCTGCATCCGTAGCTCCGTTTTGTGTGTGTAATATGTTTAATTGTTTGTCTCAATGTGTACTTCATTTAATTCCATTGCATCATTTTCATTTGAGCTTGATGCCCAAGATGCTGTTGGAAGAGTGCATGTTGATGTTAATCTGCTGGAACTGTTATAACTTGCTCATTTGTCATTTTTGCCATGGTTGATGTGTGCATCCTATGAGGGTGATGTCTACATGTGTTTTGATCTATGACATGCCATCTTTCCAGTGGTCCCATCCATGTATTTTTGTGAGTTGTGTGCTGAGTGCATCAAGCTTGTTAAGTAGGGTACTTGCTGTTACTGTTTTGCTCGGCTGAATCTGTTATTTTGTGATGCCATGTAAGCTTGATGCTACAGAGCGATCCATGCTTATTTTGAGATACTTCAGTAAGGATGTTTTGTACATATGGTTATGAGCTATCCATCCATGCCCCTGGTTGCATTTATAGCTTGCTGTAGATTGTTCATATCTTTCTCCAAAGTTGCTAAATGATGTTGTTGTCAGCCTGTTAACATTAAGTTCAGTTTTGGCCATGTGCTTTTCTAGTGATCCATGCACCCTATGAACTTGTTCTTGCCATGCTTAGCTTCATAATCATGTATTCTTACTGTTGGTTGCCTTGCCATGCCATGTATTGCTCTGTGGTGAGTGGTTTAAGCTCACTAACATGCCTACTTATTGTTGTTCCTGCCATGTTTGAATCTGTCATATAATTTGCCATGTTTACATGGGTGCCATCATATCTTCTGATCCTTTTTGGCTCATAGTCAGTAAGGGACTTTTATTCTATGCAATTAGTAGATTCATGCCATGCCTTTGTTTGCCATGTTAAGTTTCTGTAGCATGTTTTTTGATAGCTCTAAACATTGCAACCTGATGTTATTTCCTGAAAAGTCCGAAACTGTTATAATTTGCAATCTTCACATGTCCTTTTGAGCATGTTCTAGTCTTTTCTGGAGATAGCTCAGTGTTCATGTCTTGTCATGCTTTACCTGTACTTCATGCCCATGCCTTTTGTTATTATGTTGGGGTGCCGTAGCATATTGTTTTGATGCTTGCAATATGCCTAGTTGCTGTTATGGACAGATTGTTGTCATATCTTGTGTAGTGTGTGTGTGTTGAACCGTTGCTCCGTTTTGAGTGTGCTCTATATGAAACTTGCTTGTTTTTGCATGTAGTTTCATATTATCATGGTGCATCCTTGTTTTGAGGTGTTTGCTTGATGTTTGTATGCATTTTGCATCTATGCCATGTGTAACTTGTTTTGCTCATATCTTCTAGGCCGTAGCTCCGAATCTAATGAACTTTATATGTAACTTGACTAGAATTTCGTGTAGATCATCTTTGTGCATCTTAACTTGCTGTTTAACAACTTGAACATAAGGTTTATTCAGTTCTGGACCAATTTCTAAATTTGCATATGAGGACTTACCGGAATTGTTATATGTTGTTTCCGGCCTCATTTAAACTTGCCTTGATGTGTTGTTCTTGTTTGCATCATATCTTGCCATGAGTAGCTTCATGTAGCTTTGACATGCATCATGCTTGTTGTGCATCATGTCTTGTCCATGTGTGGTGTGTTTACTATGTTGTGTGCTTCTCGATAGTTCCCGTTTCGTTGCGATCGTCAGGATGCGTTCGTCTACGCTTGGTTCGTCTTCGTGGCTTCATCTTCTTCATGGACTCGTTCTTCTTCCTTGCGGGATTTCAGGCAAGATGACCGCTACCCTGGATCTAACTACTATCATTGCTATGCTAGTTGCTTCGTTCTATCGCTTTGCTACGTTACCTATCATTTGCTCTTCAAGCCTCCCAAATTGCCATGAACTGCTAACCTTTGACACCCTTCCTAGCAAACCATTGTTTGGCTATGTTACCGCTTTGCTCAGCCCCTCTTATAGCGTTGCTAGTTGTAGGTGAAGTTGAAGATTGCTCCATGGTGGACAGGGTTATGTTGGGATATCACAATATCTCTTATATTATTAATGCATCTATATACTTGGTAAAGGGTGGAAGGCTCGGCCTTATGCCTGGTGTTTTGTTCCACTCTTGCCGCCCTAGTTTCCGTCATACCGGTATTATGTTCCCGGATTTTGCGTTCCTTACGCGGTCGGGTGATTTATGGGACCCCCTCGACAGTTCGCTTTGAATAAAACTCCTCCAGCAAGGCCCAACCTTGGTTTTACCATTTGCCTCACCACCACCTACTTTTCCCTTGGGAGTCTCTCTCTCGAGGGTCATCTTTATTATAGCCCCCCTGGGCCAATGCTTGTCTAAGTGTTGGTCCAAACTAGAGCACCGTGCGGGACCATCCCTTGGCAACTTGGGTTACGTCGGTACCTGTACGCTTAGCTTATCCGGTGTTGCCCTGAGAACGAGATATGTGCAGCTCCTATCGGGATGTCGGCTCATCAGGCAGTCTTGCTAGTCTTGTTTTACCATTGTCGAAATGTCTTGTAAACCGGGATTCCGAGACTGATCGGGTCTTCCTGGGAGAAGGAATATCCTTCGTTGATCGCGAGAGCTTATCATGGGCTAAGTTGGGACACTGCTGCAGGGTATAAACTTTCGAGAGACGTGCCCGCGGTTATGTGGCGGATGGGAATTTGTTCATGTCTGGTTGTAGAAAACTTGACACCAGATCCAAATTAAAACGCATCAACCGCGTGTGTAGCCGTGATGGTCTCTTCTTGGCGGAGTCCGGGAAGTGAACACGGTTTTGGGTTATGTTTGACGTAAGTAGGAGTTCAGGATCACTTCTTGATCATTGCTAGCTTCACGACCGTTCCTTTGCTTCTCTTCTCACTCTTATTTGCGTATGTTAGCCACCATATTATGCTTAGTCGCTGCTGCAACCTCACCACTTTACCCCTTCCTTTCCCATTAAGCTTTGCTAGTCTTGATACCCATGGTAATGGGATTGCTGAGTCCTCGTGGCTCACAGATTACTACAACAACAGTTACAGGTACATGTTGTGCAATGATCATGACGCGAGAGCGGTGTTTGCTTGTTTTGGAGTTCTTCTTTTGCTTCTTCTTCGATCAAGGGATAGGTTCCAGGTCGGCAGCCTGGGCTAGCAGGGTGGATGTCGTTGGAGTTTCTGTTTGTGTTTCATCCGTAGTCGGATGTTGATCTTATGTATGATGTGATGTTGTATTCGTGTGGCATGTGTGCCTCTTGTACGTATCCCCATCTATTATGTAACGTTGATGTAATGATATCCACCTTGCAAAAGTGTCTTCAAGATGCGCTTCTATCCTTGGTGGGACTTTCGAGTTCCTTTAGGATAGGGCCGCATCTTGGGCGTGACAATAAGTAACTATTTCTATAACTAAAAAAAGAACTAACATTTTTATAACTATTTCTACAACTAAAAAGCTAAAAAAATGTATGTGTGTGTGTGTGCGTGTGCTCACCGGCGAGGCGAGAGGCGACGGGGCGCGGCAACGGGGACGGCGATGGGCGCAGCGACGACGGGGATGGCGACGAAGGGGACAGGGACGGGGCGGCGACGATGGGGACGGGGACGTACGGGCCGGGGCGGCGACGACGGGGACGGGGACGACGCGGGACGGGCCGGGACGGGGCGGCGGTGACGACGGGGACGGGGACGACGTGGCGGCGTCGATGATGACGGGGCGGCGATGGGGGCGGCGACGAGGGATATGGAGACGGGGGCGATGGGCGACGGTGCAGAGGAGAAGAAGCAGATGAGAAACTGAAATTTTTGATGTGTTTAGTTATATAGGATGGACCTTTAGTACCGGTTGGAGCCACCAACCGGTACTAAAGGCCTGTTTTGGCCAGGCCAAGCTGCGGGAAGGGCGCCCCCTTTAGTACCGGTTGGTGGCTCCAACCGGTACTAAAGCCCCCCCTTTAGTACCGGTTGGAGCCACCAACCGGTACTAAATTGGGTGCGCTGGCGCAGGTGCAGTGCGGCAAGTTTAGCCCCACCTCGCTAGCCGAGGGGCGTCCGCACTGGTTTATAACCCCCCGTGCGGTAGCTCTCTGAAGCTCCTCTCCAAAGCAGGCCTACTGGGCCTACATGTTCTGTGCTGTCCTGTGGGCCTACTGGGCCTTTGCGGGCCTGCATCCTGGCCCAACAACAGGTTGGGTTTCTAGTCGTATGCAGGCCGCTCCGGCCTAGTAGGTGGGCTTTTTTTGCTTTATTTATTTTTGAGTTGTTTTTTGTGTATTTAGAGTTTCTTTGTGAATATTTTTGTTTTAGGTACAAAAAATTACAAACTTTCTGTTAGTGCCCGTAGTTTTCAAATTTGAATAGTTTAAATTTTGAATTATTTGAAATTAGTGTGAATCACTAGTTTGTGAATAACTTAACTTTAAAAATCAGTAAAGGCATGAAAGAATTTGTTTGCACATAAAATTTCTTCGCGTTTCAAATGCCAAAACACATAACTACCCTAACTATTACAGAGATTCCCTTCTGGGTGTGAAACACAGAAGAAAGTGATGATAGTGAAGCCGATCACATCCCAGATCTTTGGATGTGAAACTTTTTCTTCGCGTGTGTCCCTTTGCGCCGTAACCATGGAAAATCTTCATCATTTAACAGGATGCTCGGGTCAATATTCACTGTGAATGGAGCAATTTCATCAAACTTTTCATAATCTTCTGACTTGTCTGCCTTGTCATCCACTCCCACGATGTTTCTCTTCCCAGAAAGAACTATGTGCCGCTTTGGCTCATCGTACGATGCATTCGCTTCCTTATCTTTTCTTTTTCTTGGGTTGGTAGACATGTCCTTCACATAGAAAACCTGTGCCACATCATTGGCTAGGACGAATGGTTCGTCTGCATATGCAAGATTGTTGAGATCCACTATTGTCATTCCGTACCGCGGGTCTTCCGTTACCCCGCCTCGTGTCATATTGACCCATTTGCACCGAAACAAAGGGACCTTCAAACCATGTCGATAGTCAAGTTCCCATATGTCCTGTATATAACCATAATATGTTTCCTTTCCCGTCTTCGTTTCTGCATCAAAGAGGACACCACTGTTTTGGTTGGTGCTCTTCTTATCTTGGGTGATCGTGTAAAATGTATTACCATTTATCTTGTACCCTTTGAAAGTCATTATATTCGAAGATGGTAACAGGGACAGCAAGTACAGATCATCTTCAATAGAGGTGTCATGGATGGTACGTGTCTGCAACCAGCTGGCGAAACTCCTGGTTTGTTCACGTGTAATCCAGTCATTAGACCGCTCCGGGTGTTTGTAGCGTAGCAAATTCTTGTGTTCATCCATATACGGAGCCACCAAGGCGGAATTCTGTAGAACTGTGTAGTGTGCTTTAGTGAGAGAATGTCCATCCATACATATTATTTGTTCCCCTCCTAGCGTGCCTTTTCCATCCAGTCTGCCCTTATGCCGCGATTCAGGAACACCAATTGGCTTAAGGTCAGCAATAAAGTCAATACAAAACTCAATGACCTCCTCATTGTGATGGCCCTTGGAGATGCTTCCTTCTGGCCTAGCACGGTTATGAACATATTTCTTTAAGACTCCCATGAACCTCTCAAAGGGGAACATATTGTGTAGAAATACAGGACCCAAAACGTTAATCTCTTCGCATAGGTGAACTAGGACGTGCGTCATGATGTTGAAGAAGGATGGTGGGAACACCAACTCGAAACTGACAAGACATTGCACTATATAATTCTCTAACCTTGGTATGATTTCTGGATCGATTACCTTCTGAGAGATTGCATTGAGAAATGCACATAGCTTCACAATGGCTAATCAAACATTTTCTGGTAGAAGCCCCCTCAATGCAACCGGAAGCAGTTGCGTCATAATCACGTGGAAATCATGAGACTTTAGGTTCTGGAACTTTTTCTCTGCCATGTTTATTATTCCCTTTATATTCGACGAGAAGCCAGACGGTACCTTAATACTGAGCAGGCATTCAAAGAAGATTTCCTTCTCTTCTTTGGTAAGAGTGTAGCTTGCATGACCCTGATGTATGCCGTCTTTTCTGTGCATACGTTGCTGGTCCTCCCGTGCCTCAGGTGTATCTTTTGTCTTCCCATACACGCCTAAGAAGCCAAGCAAGGTCACATAAAGATTCTTCATCACGTGCATCACGTCGATTGCGGAGCGGACCTCTAGGTCTTTCCAATAGGGCAGGCCCCAAAATATAGATTTCTTCTTCCACATGGGTGCGCGCCCGTCAGCGTCATTCAGAACAGGTTGTCCACCAGGACCCTTTCCAAAGACCACCTTCAAATCCTTGACCATATCATGTACATCAGCACCAGTACGGTGGCGAGGCTTCGTCCGGTGATCCGCCTCACCTTTGAAATGCTTGCCTTTCTTTCTTACGGGATGCCTGCTCGGAATAAATCAACGATGTCCCAGGTACACATTCTTCTTACAATTAGCCAAATACATACTATAGGTATCATCCAAACAGTGCGTGCATGCGCAGTATCCCTTGTTTGTCTGTCCTGAAAGGTTACTGAGAGCAGGCCAATCATTGATGGTCACGAACAGCAACGCCTTTAGGTCAACTTCTTCCCCCATGTGCTCATCCCACACACATACACCTGTTCCATTCCACAGTTGTAAGAGTTCTTCAACTAATGGCCTTAGGTACACATCAATGTCGTTGCTGGGTTGCTTAGGGCCTTGGATGAGCACTGGCATCATAATGAACTTCCGCTTCATGCACAACCAAGGAGGAAGGTTATACAAACATAGAGTCACAGGCCAGGTGCTATGGTTGCTGCTCTGCTCCCCAAAAGGATTAATGCCATCTGCGCTTCGACCAAACCATACGCTCCTTGCGTCATCTACAAACTCCTTCCCGTACTTTCTTTCGATTTTTCTCCACTGCAACCCATCAGCGGGTACTCTCAACTTTCCGTCTTTCTTACAGTCTTCTCTGTGCCATCGCATCGCCTTGGCATGCTCTTTGTTTTGGAACAAACGTTTCAACCGTGGTATTATAGGAGCATACCACATCACCTTGGCAGGAATCTTCTTCCTGGGGCGCTCGCCCTCGACATCACCAGGGTCATCGTGGCTGATCTTATAGCGCAATGCATCGCATACCGGGCAAGCGTTCAAATCCTCGTACTCACCGCGGTAGAGGATGCAATCATTAGGGCATGCATGTATCTTCTGCACCTCTAACCCTAGAGGGCAGACAGCCTTCTTTGCTTCGTACGTACTCTCGGGCAATTCGTTGTCCTTTGGAAGCATATCCTTTATCATTACCGGCAACTTTCCAAATCCCTTGTCAGATACACAATTCTCTGCCTTCCATTGCAGCAATTCCAGTGTGGTGCCCAGCTTTTTCTTGTCACCTATGCAATTCGGGTACAACAATTTTTTGTGATCCTCTAACATGCGCTGCAACTTCTTCTTCCCCAAATCACTTGCGCAGTTTCTCTTTGCATCGGCAATGGCCCGACCTAGATCATCACGGGCTCTTCTGATGCCTCTTCTTCAGCTTCTTCCCGCATTGCCGGCTCAGCTTCTTCCCGCATTACCGGCTCAGCTTCTTCCCCCATTGTCATATCATCGTATTCAGGGAACCCATGGCCAGGATAGCTGTCGTTGTCCTCTTCTTCTTCATTGTCTTCCATCATAACCCATCTTTCTCCGTGCTTGGTCCAAACATTATAGTGGGACACGAAACCGGACTTAAATAGGTGGTCGTGAATGATTCTTGACTTAGAGTAATTTTGACCATTCTTACAGACAACACATGGGCAAGGCATAAAACCATCCGCCCGCTTGTTTGCCTCAGCCGCAAGCAGAAAAGTTTGCACGCCATTAATGAACTCGGGAGAGCATCGGTCATCGTACATCCATTGTTGACTCATCTTCAATACACAGCACCAAAAACACCAACTTAATACAAGTTCATACATAAAGTTCATACAACACTTAAATGCAACAAACAAATAACTCTCTAGCTAAAGCATTTAAATGCAACAACAAATGCGATCAAGATCGCAACTAAGGTAACAATTGATCCAACAGCATAATGATACCAAGCCTCACTATCGATGGCATATTTTCTAATCTTTCTAATCTTCAAGCGCATTTTCTCCATATTGATCTTGTGATCATCGACGACATCGGCAACATGAAACTCCAATTCCATCTTCTCCCCCTCAATTCTTTTCAGTTTTTCTTTCAAGTACTCGTTTTCTCTTTCAACTAAATTTAACCTCTTGACAATAGGGTCGGTTGGAATTTCCGGTTCACATACCTCCTAGAAAAAATATCTATGTCAACTTGATGGGCATAATTTGTCATAAACACGAAATGCAACTAGTTTTAAAAGAGAATATATATACCACATCTGAATCATAACAAACAACGTACGGGTAAGATAATTATACGAGTAACTATATATCCAAATCACACAAACATCAATTTTTATATAAAATTTCATGAACAAGAGGCTCACCACAAGGTGGTGCGGCGACAGGAAGGTGCGGGCGATTTATAAGGCACTAAGTAAACCACACCTACATATGCAAACTAAGTGTTATTTTTGACCTCAAATTGCATATAAATCAAATACTAGCACATATACTTCCTCCCAAATTACTAAACTCACAAATTAGTCACTATATAAAGCATTGCAAGAGCTAATCTAGCAATGAGAGATGAAAGGACAAAGTTTCTAACCTTTGTGATCATTTGAATGGATGGGGGCCTTCAAATCTTGACAAATTTTGGGCAAAATGTGTGATGAGCTCGAGAGGAAGAGGGGAGGAACAGAGAGGAGAGGGGAAAGGGGAAGAACAGAGTGAGCTCGGGTGGACGAAGGGTTTATGTACGACCACCTTTAGCACCGGTTCGTGCCAAGAACCGGTACTAAAGGTGCTGGAGGGGCCCCAGACTGACAACATCCTGCCACCACTCTCATTAGTACCGGTTTGTGGCACGAACCGGTGCTAAAGGTTCGCCACGAACCGGTACTAATCAGAGCGGCCCGGCTAGCCGTTGGAACCCCGGCTCAAATTCAAACCGACACTAATGTGCTTCACGTTTGACCCTTTTTCTACTAGTGTAAGATTAGGAAAAGGAAATATTTTTATCTGGTCAATTAGTCTAATCACCCCCCTCTAGACATACTTTTGACCCTACAAGTGGTATCAGAGCTTTGGTCTCCATTAGCCTTGATTTCCTAGCTTTGGTGATCATAGCCTTGGTTTCACAACCTAGCAGAGTATGGCGTCTAGCGAGGGTAACTATCACCGTAGAGGTCCTTACTTTCATGGTACAAATTTTGCTAGTTGGAAGCATAAGATGAAAATGCAAATTCTTGGTCATTACCCCACCGTTTGGGCTGTTGTTCGTATTGGCTTGCAAGGTGAATTCTTTGAAGATGGTAGAGAACCGGAACGTGAAGCGACCGCGGAAGAAATGATGATGTTGCAATAAAATGCTCAAGCTTGTGATATTCTCTTCAATGGATTGTGCCCTGAATAATTAAACAAAATTAGCCTCCTTGAGAATGCAAAGGAAATTTGGGATACTTTCGTTGATATGCATGAAGGTACCAAGTCCGTCAAGGAATCCAAGTTGGATGTGCTTCAAAGTCAACTTGACAAGTTCAAGATGAAGGATGGTGAAGGAGTCGCTGAAATGTACTCTAGGCTTGCTCTCATCACAAATAAGATTGCCGGCTTAGGAAGTCAAGAGATGACTGACAAATTCATCATCAAGAAGATCCTTAGAGCCTCAGATGGAAAATATGATACCGTGTGCACATTGATCCAAATGATGCCAAATTACAAAGATCTCAAGGCCACGAAAGTCACTGGAAGAATTGTTGCTCATGAGATGTCACTCAAGGATAAGCAAGAGCTCCAGAACAAGTCTAGTGGTGCATATAAAGCTTCGTGTGATGATCCTACTACATCAAATGAAAAGCAAATCTCCAATGAAGGATTGAGCTTAATGGTGAAGAACTTCAACAAATTCTACTAGAGTCGAAGGAAAGATAGAAGCTCCAAGTCAAGGTCCTACAATGACAAAATATCTTCTAGTCATGATCGCAATTGCTACAATTATGGAAGACCCAGACACTATTCCAATGAGTGTACGGCTCCCTACAAGAAAAGAGAAGATTCACCCAAAATGAGAAGTAGAAGAGATGAATCACCTCATAGAGAGAGAAGGAGTAGATATGATCGTTATGAACGAAGACCCTCTCGAAGAAGCAAGGACTCGGGAAGGAAAGACATGTCATCAAAGAGCTACACAAGGCGAAGATATCAAGATCATGTTGGTGAATGGATTTCCGGCTCCGATTCCGACACTCACTCTGGGAGAAGTTATCACTCCGACTCCGACTATAGTCAAGATGAAGGTGTTGCCGGAGTTGTTCTAGTATCGTCCAACTCCTACAACATATTTAATTCACCAAATGAATGAATTGGAAGATGATTCAAGGCTAAAGGCCCCAAGGTATCAGACCCCGAGTATCTTGATTTGAATAGTGATGAAGATGATTTGTTAGGTGATGATGAGTTACTTGGTGACAAAGCTAGTGATGTGAGCTGTAATGAACTTGCTAGTAATCATGATAGTCAATATGAAACGAATGACAATGATAAAAAGGATATTGAGTGTCTTACTAAAGAACTAAACACTATTAAGTTAGCTCATGAAACAACTCTAGAGGAGCATAGAGAACTCCTAAGAACTCATGAGAACCTATGCTTCGAGAAGCTAAATTTAGAGCAACAGCATGAGTTTCTAAAAGCTATCAATGATGATCTTTGAAATAAGTGTTCCTCTTACATTGCCAAACGTCTCCTCTTGTCTACTTATATGCCACAAGTTAAAACTAGTAACAAGAACCAGACAGATTCTACTTCTAGTAGTAATAGTAACCATGCTAAATCCAATATTGTTGCTTCTAGTAATTTTCTTGATTCCACTAACGATTCTCTTAGCCAAGTTACACTTGAGCAAGAAAATAGCTTATTCAAGGGAATTATAGATAAAGGTGTTTACAAGAGTCTTGCCGGGAGTAAGCAATTTGAGGAGATTGTACGCAAGCAAGGAAGGCACCGGAAGAATCAAGGTGTTGGTTTTGAATGGAAGTCCAATGCTAATGGAGTTGAATGGGATGAAGCTCAATACCCCAAGACGAAGTTTGTTCCTCAACAAGAGAAGTATGACCAAACTTCTTTTGATGGAACACAAGCTCAAGATGATTTTCCACCACAAGACCACAAGCTAAAAGGCAAGTACAAGCTTCAAGAAGAGATTGACTCATTTGAAGAAGCTACTAAGGCTATGGTCAAGTGGGTTCCCAAGACTACTTCAAGCTCTACTTCATCAATTTCAACTACGATTCCAAGGATTCCAATCAAGTTTATGTGGATCCAAAGAAGAAGAACTAGAGTGTTATTGAGGGTGACTCCACGAACATACTTCACTCATATTAATTTTGGCGAGGACTTGTGCAATCAACTTTCATATCTTGCACTAGTTCATGGAGTCACAAACCCTCTTGTTGGTAAGACAAGGGACAAGGTAACCTATTGCTTCCATTGACATCATCATATGTGAAATTCACTCTATGTCTATGGATATCCTTGTTTGTTCCTTGTGGGACTAACCCATGTAGGTATTGAAAGTGCAACACTCCAAAGGATTGCTCCAAATGATATACATCAACATTGAGCATCCGCATCTTCACTATCTACATGAAGTCATCGTCGACAAAACCCAAGGTTAGTTCATTCCTCTTTTGGGGGATATCACAACTAAGGGGAGCTTTACTCTAAAAATTAGGCTAAAGTAACTCTAATGATGTGAACACATTAATTCTTTATGTAAAAGTGGTAACCCCACTTGTTCTTAAACGATGAGTATGACCTATGATCAAATGTTCTCATTTGACTCTTAAGTCAATATACTCATATATAGATGATCTAGCCATCGCCGATTGTTTGATAGTGATGGAAATATGCCCTAGAGGCAATAATAAAGTTGTTATTATTATATTTCCTTATTCATGATAAAGGTTTATTATTCATGCTACAATTGTATTGACCAGAAACTTAAATACATATGTGAATACATAAAAAAAATACTATGTCCCTAGTGAGCCTCTACTAGACTAGCTCGTTGATCAAAGATGGTTAAGGTTTCCTAACCATAGACCTGAGTTGTCATTTGATAACGGGATCACATCATTATGAGAATGATGTGATGGACAAGACCCAACCTTTAGCATAGCATATGATCGTTCAGTTTATTGATACTTCTTTCTTAATGTCAAATACATGTTTCTTCGACCATGAGATCATGCAACTCCCGGATACTAGAGGAATACCTTGTGTGCTAACAAATGTCACAACATAACTGGGTGATCATAAAGGTGCTCTACAGGTATCTCTGAAGGTGTCTGTTGAGTTGGCATGGATCGAGACTGGAAATTATCACTCCGTATGACGGAGAAGTATTTCTGGGCCCTCTCGGTAATACAACATCAGAAGAAGCTTGCAAGCAAAGTGACTAAGGAGTTAGTTATGGGATGATGTATTACGGAACGAGTAAAGAGACTTGCCGGTAACGAGATTGAACTAGGCATGGAGATACTGACGATAAAATCTTAGACAAGTAACACACCGACAGACAAAGGGAACTACGTATGTTGTCATAAAAGTTCAACCAATAAAGACCTCCGTAGAATATGTAGGAACTGATATGGGTATCTAGGTCCCGCTATTGGTTATTGACCGAACAAGCGTCTTGGTCATGTGTACATCATTCTCGAACCCGTAGGGTCCGCAAGCTTAACGTTCATTGATGATATAATATTATATGAGTTATGTATGTTGGTGACTGAATGTAGTTCGGAATCCCGGATGAGATCACGGACATGAAGAGGAGCTCCGAAACGGCCCGGAGGTAAAGATTGATATATAGGATAATATGGTTAGGCCAAGGGGTCAGGCCCACGAGGCTTTATGTTGGTGCAAAGGATGTTTTGCAAAGGCCAGTGACCAAACGTCGGAGACCCTGGTATCTGGCCCTAGGCCAGACACCAAGGCCCATGGCGTGTGGGCCAGACGCCAAGGACTATGGCGTCTGGACCTGGAAGTCCGAGAAGGACTCTTCCTTGCGGGCAAAACCTACTTCTGAGGAGGCTCTTTCTCCAAGTTTTGATCCCAGGGCTCAATCATCTAACTAGAGGGGCAGGTGTCGGTGTCAAAACCGGCGGATGTCGGGTAGGGGGTCCCGAACTATGCGTCTAAGGCGGATGGTAACAGGAGGTGGGGGACACGATGTTTACCCAGGTTCGGGCCCTCTCGATGGAGGTAATACCCTACTTCCTCCTTGATTGATCTTCATGATATGAGTATTACAAAATTTGATCACCACGAGATCACAGAGGCTAAACCCTAGAAGCTATCCTATGGTATGATTGTTGTTCTCCTACAGACTAAAACCCTCCGGTTTATATAGACACCAGAGGGGGCTAGGGTTACACTGAGTCGGTTACAAGGGAGGATATCTACATATCCGTATTGCCAAGCTTGCCTTGCACGCCAAGGAGAGTCCCATCCGGACACGGGACGAAGTCTTCAATCTTGTATCTTCATAGTCCAACAGTCCGGCTAAAGTATATAGTCCGGCTGTCCGAGGACCCCCTAATCCAGGACTCCCTCAGTAGCCCTCGAACCAGGTTTCAATGATGATGAGTCCAGCGCGCAGATTGTCTTCGGCATTGCAAGGCGGGTTCTTCTCCAAATTCTGAGTACCTATTGAGTAGTGTCCGGCTTCCCATAAAAGTTGCACTCCTTGGCTTCGGTGCCTACTAATGGCTACCTTCCACGCGTCGAGCGATTGCGAGAAGCCAGGGCATTTTTACATTTGCCACCCTAGCCATGTGAGTAAACAGTCTATTAAGGAGACGTGGATTCTCATATCTAGATCACACCATCCTACCACATCGAGTATCCATTGGAGCGTGCCTAGAAAAATCCATTCCAACATGGCCGGCCATTGCAGCTCCTCCTCTTGCTCCCATAGCCCTAAGCCCGGCGATTGGAAGAAGTGTTCCGTCCCTCTTAGCCAATTACTAGAGTTATAGACACAGGGTTTCTCCCTCCAGCGTATATGGTCCCCGTTCGACCCGGGCTCGCTACCTACAATGGCGGGGAGCAAGCGGAGAGCTTCCCCAACCCATCCAGGGGGGAGCGGGTATGCCTTGTCCCTTACTTATTAAGGGGACTTGGATTTCCAATCCATCTGTTCCTCCGCGGGCTCTTGGTGTTCTATGGCCTCCAGTTGCATAACTTTACCCCCGCTTCCATATTACACATCACTGGCTACATCGCCCTTTGCGAGCTGTTTCTGGGCTACGAAGCTCATTTCGAGCTATGGCAGAGGCTATTCTGCCTCGTGCCCCATACACAGAATGGGTCAATATATCAAGTGGGCGGAGCCGAAATATGGCGCATCGCCGGGACCGGATACCTGTCCGATACCCCGAAGAAGACGTCCGAAGACTGGCCTTCGGAGTGGTTTTATATGGAGGACGTCCCCCTTCCAGATCCTATTCGGATGGGCCTTCCTGAGTTCGACAACGCCCCTTTGAATAAACGCTGTAGCTAGCGCCCTCGGAGCCCCCAGGAGGAAGATCACGGAGAAGTCCTTTACCTGATGGGCCGAATAGAGATGCTGCCAATTCAGGATTGACAATAACCGAGGTTATGTCCATATGTATAATGTGGGGGGTGCAACCACTTCAATATCAGGGACAACCCATGTGGCACTTCAATGGAGAAGACGATGCCACCCGCTGCGGTCATAAAGGTCAGGACTCCGTCGCTGCCCTAGCGAAGATACTGTCTGGTTTGTATAAAGGAGAAGAAGAGGAGTTCGTCTGTATTAAGCCACGGGATGGATTCTCCATGTATAACCCCCCAAGCTGGGTGAGCTGCTACTTTCCACTCTAGTCCTTTCTGCATTCTTTGTCATAAGTATTTACCTTGCTATTTCATAGCAGGAACTGCGAAAAGCTGTGAGGGAGGTCCACAGCCCGTCTCCACAACCAGAGGACCCTGACCGGGCCCTCGACCCCGGACTCGAAGAAGATCCGAACACATTTGTGGAGCTCATCGACAGAACGTTCTATCAGTTGAGCTGTGACGGTACCTTGGTGGCCATCATAGCCGATTATCCTGGACTGCTCCCCGCATCGCATGTAAGTAAAACCGGAGCCCTAACTTCCAAGAAGGATCCCTTTTTCTGCACTTCACCTACCGCACACATATGGTGTTTTATAGGGAAGGCCCTCGGGACGCCATGTTGAACCCGCAATGACTCACCAACAAGGGGCACCGAAGCCGGGTAGGCTTAAAAGGAAGGCGGTCAGGACTGAGATGCCGTCGCAGAGGTACGAAAGAGAACCCCGCTCCATAGTAGGAAAAACGCTCGCCGGACTATATCCGGAGAGGTTGCCGATCACGCCTCCACCAGTCGGGCTCCAGAGCCGGACATAGAGGTGGACACTAACATGGAGCCAACACCAGATGTTCCTCTTACAGAGGATGCAGATAGGCTATCCGCTACAAATTCCAAAGTGGAGAGCGCCATGAATCACAGGCGTCGCCGGGCCGTACTCCGTGACACTTGTTTCTCCCAAGAGGCGTTCGATGCCTTCAACTCAGGAGACGCGTACATCCGAGCTGCTCAAAATGGTCTTGCCAGAGCCACGGACCAGTATGTAAAAGATATACGGGTAAGGAAATCTAATAATTATGTATATCAGTAGCGCCTGAGACTTGAAAAAGTTGGCACAACTGATTGAAGGATCATTGTTTGCATAGGTTCTTACGGAGAAGAATACCCAGTTGTCTCTAGAGCCGGAGGAGTGCAAAGCCCAGCTTGAGGCCGCAGTTGCCGCGGTGAAGGAGTCCGAGAAGGCCCCATCTAGTTACACTTGTTTTCATTGCAAAGAATGTCATGTACCAGGTAGTATGCAGCATGCGTGTAAATCTAACAATAGATTATGCAGATGGTCCCAGAGTGAATCCGGATGAGCAACATGCTCAACGACAGCTAAAGGCTGGCGAGCGCGTGCTTATGCAAGTTAGGCGGGAGAAAAACGATCTCCAAGACGCCAATACCCGTCTGAGCGTTGAACTGAAAGATGTTCGGGCCCAGCTTGCTGACTCCGTAAAGGAGAATAAGAGGCTTCGACGCGGCATTTTCAGTAAGTGCTTGAATGAACTTTTATAGAGTTTGGCGAAGAAACCGGCTGACAGAGTTATATCCGTAGGTATGCTGACGGGTCGTCCCGCGAGGGAGATGCCTGGGTCTACGGGCGATCTTCTTCCAGAGTTCTCACAACTACACGAACAAGTGCGGCAGGTGATGCAGGGCATTGATCAAGCCTTGTGGCCATCCGCCTCCCTGCCAGGAGGCATGAGAGAGCTTGTAGAAAGGCTCAAGGGAGCGCGGCAGCGCTTCCGATTATGGAAGATATCGGCCTGCCGACAAGGTGCAAGGGAGGCCTGGGCCATGGTGAAGACACGATATACCTAGGCTGACCCGAACCACATGGCCGAGGTCAGACCTGTGGTGCGTGACGGGAAAGAGATCCCCGTAAGTTTGGTTTATGACCAGGTAGAATTAGCCGCAAAGTATTCTCAATAGGACTGTAGGCTAGACAGCTTGTTGGATGGTATAGAAGAAGAATTTAGTCAGTCTAAGTGACTGTGTACTTCAAGTGACATATATTGTCCCTAGCCGGATTGTAAATCATTTGTCATGGCGGACCCTTTCGCTTCAACCTCCGGAACCGACAGTCCGGAGTGTATCCGAATACCCGCTCAGTTATGTAAAAACCGGGATATGCGTGGAAACCAGGCGTAGGGGTCATAAGTGCGTGAACAGACAAGTACCCAACTGTTGGAAATATGCTCTAGAGGCAATAAAAAATTAGTTATTATTATATTTCCTTGTTCATGATAATCCTTTATTATCCATGCTATAATTGTATTGATAGGAAACTCAGATACATGTGTGGATACATAGACAACACCATGTCCCTAGTAAGCCTCTAGTTGTCTAGCTCGTTGATCAATAGATGGTTACGGTTTCCTGACCATGGACATTGGATGTCGTTGATAACGGGATCACATCATTAGGAGAATCATGTGATGGACAAGACCCAATCCTAAGCCTAGCACAAAGATCGTGTAGTTCGTATGCTATAGCTTTTCTAATGTCAAGTATCATTTCCTTAGACCATGAGATTGTGCAACTCCCGGATACCGTAGGAATGCTTTGGGTGTGCCAAATGTCACAACATAACTGGGTGGCTATAAAGGTACACTACGGGTGTCGGTGTCAAAACCGGTGGATCTCGGGTAGGGGGTCCCGAACTGTGCGTCTAGGCGGATGGTAACAGGAGACAAGGGACACGATGTTTTACCCAGGTTCGGGCCCTCTCGATGGAGGTAAAACCCTACGTCCTGCTTGATTAATATTGATGATATGGGTAGTACAAGAGTGGATCTACCGCGAGATCAAGGATGCTAAACCCTAAAGCTAGCCTATGGTATGATTGTTGTAATGTATGTTGTCCTACGGACTAAAGCCCTCCGGTTTATATAGACACCGGAGGAGGCTAGGGTTACACAGAGTCGGTTACAATGGTAGGAGATCTACATATCCGTATCGCCAAGCTTGCCTTCCACGCCAAGGAAAGTCCCATCCGGACACGGGACGGAGTCTTCAATCTTGTATCTTCGTAGTCTCGGAGTCCGGCGGACGATGATAGTCCGGCTGTCCGGACACCCCCTAGTCCAGGACTCCCTCAGTAGCCCCCGAACCAGGCTTCAATGACGATAAGTCCAGTGCCTATATAGTCTTCGACATTGCAAGGCGGGTTCTCCCTTCAAGTTCCATGTACCTGCCGAACAGTGTCCGGCTTCATCATAAATACTGTGTTTCTTGACTTTTACGCCCAATAATGGCCTTCTTATATTATGTCTTCGGCGCAGGATCTACGCCGGACTGTGGAGGACATGGTAAGTCCCGCTCCGCAACCCGAGGATCCAGAAAGATCCCTGGATCCGGCCTCCGAAGAGGATCCGGACATCAAGGTGGAGCTGATCGACAGGGTGTTTCACCAGCTCAGCATGGACAATGCTTTGGTCACCATTACAGCGGACTACCCTGGACTATATCTGGCTTCTCAGGTGACTGTGACCGAGGTCCGGACACAATTATCTCTTCCTTGCCCATTTTTGACCTTCGCGAACGATGGTGTTTTACAGGAAGCGCCTTCAAGGCGGGAAGCCGAGCCCGCGGCGGCTGACCAACAAAGGTCAGTCCGGACCAGCAGGCGGAAAAGGAGTGCGGCATGGACTGAAACGTCGCCGCAAAGGTATAGCTCGTATTTAAATTTTCAGAGCAACGTTCCTAGGAAGTGTCTGAGTGCTCATGATCTTTATAGGAGAAAAAGCGCTCGCCGAACTGCGGGCGCGGAAGTTGCCGATCCAACCTATACCGGCCAGGCTCCAGCGCCTGGCCTCGAGGGGGAGGCAAGCGCAAGACGCGGGCCGGATCCTCCTCCAACGGAGGACACCGACAGGCTGTCCGCCACCAAGTCTGAGGTGGAGAGCGCCATGAACCATAGGCGCCGTCGGACAGTATTTCGTGAAGCGTGCTTCTCCCCTGAGGCATTGGACGCCTTTAACGCAGGGGACACGCACCTCCGTGCCGCTCAAGATGGTTTTACCAGAGCCACGGAGCAGTATGTGAAAGACATACGGGTAAGGGAATTTTAATGGTTATATATACCAGTAGCCCCCGAGACGTAAAGTAGTTATGTTAACTGATTTAAGGATCATTTGAAACGCAGGCTCTTACCGAGAAGAATGCCCAGCTGTCTCAGGAGCTGCAAGAATGCAAGGCCCAACTTGAGGCCGCACTTGCTGCCGCAGGAGGAGACGCAGAGACTCCTCCTGGTAACACATTTTCATTAATAAATATAAGCGCTGTGCGGCATGCGCGCAAGTCTAATAGTGACATTGCAGGTGCCGCCAGACAAGATCCGGACAGGCAAGAATTACTACGACAGCTAAAGGCCGGCGAGAGGGTGCTGAATAGGGTGCAGCAAGAAAGGAACAAGCTCCAGGATGCCAAGGCCCAGCTCGAATAAGAACTGACAGGCGCTCGAGCCAGGCTGTCCAGCTCCGTTAAGGAGAATCAGCGGCTTCGTCGCGGCATTTATAGTAAGTGCTTGAGCGGACTCCTTTGAAAAGAAGAGTTCGGCGAGGAAGTAAATTGACATAATATGTCTTGTAGGTATACTCACAGGTCTCCCTGCGGAGGAGATGCCCATATCAACGGGTGATCAACTTCCCGAGCTATTGCAACTGCTCGAACGAGTTCGGCAGGCAATGAGCGGCGTCGTCCAGGCTTTATGGCCAGCCCTCTCCCTACCCGAGGGCCTTGGGGACCTTGCGGAGAAGCTTCAGGGAGTGCGGCAGCGCTTCCGTTTGTGGCAGATTTCGGCTTGCCGTCAAGGTGCCAGGGAGGCTTGGGCCATGGTGAAGACGCTTTACAAGAAGGCGGATCCCAACCACATGGCCGAAGTTGGACCGATGGGGCCCGATGGGAAGGAGATCCCTGTGAGTTTAGTATACAGCCAAGTAGAGTTGGCTGCTAAATTTTCCCAACGGGACTGTAAGTTAGACAGCCTGTTAGACGGGATTGAGGAGGAATACAATCAGTAAATTTGACAATGTATGTTTTCCTTTAAAGTGACATGTGAAATGCCTTCTAGCCGGATTGTAGATCGTTTGTCTTTGCCGACCTTTTCGCTTCAACCTCGGTACCCTAGAGTCCGGAGTGTGTCCGAATACCTTTTTGGTTAAGAAACAACCGTGGTATGCATGGAGACCAGGCGTAGGGGTCATTACTGCTTTATCAGACAAGTGCCCAACTAGTTATGTTATATTACATGGTTAGTAAGAAACATCTTCCAGGGAGAATAGTTCCGTTAAGGGTTCCTTTCCCTGGGAGGCATGCCCTAAAGTGCATGTCCGGACTGCGAAAAAAGCAGAAAAACATCTGGGGGCGGGTAAATGAGTAGGTAAAAAATCATCTTTTAAGTCACCGACCGAATATTCCCTTAAGAACGCTAGCTTTCGGCTTCACCCAGTCTGAGGTACACATCCGGCTGACCCGGCAGTAACAATCGCAGAGGTGCTCCCTTTACCTCCTAGCCGAACAATCGGGAATGTAGGGGTAAGCACAGGAGCCAGGCAACCCAGCTTGGCCAAAACTTAAGTCATATCGATGCATATAATGGTGAGTAAAAGGTACATGTGGAAGCTTGACACATGTGCTCGGCATGAAACCCTTATAATTGAGCTTCTGGAAAAGAAGCCCCCAGGTATAATGAGTGCGGATGGCACATCGAGTGTATGTGAACAATACAAAAGTAGGCCCCTAGGGGCTTTTTAGTAAAAAGGTTATGAGAGGAAAGAGAAACAAAAGACAGCTGAAGTGTAAAAATTTGAACGGAGGAAGGGGACGAACTCTTAGTCCGGCGCTAGGCATAGAATCTTCGCAGGCGGGCTGCGTTCCATGGGTTCGGCTCGAGTCGGTTATCCGACGCATTTCGAAGGCGGTACGCTCCGCCGGTCAGGACTTGATCGATAACGAAGGGGCCCTCCCATTTGGGCTTGAGCTTGTCCTTTTTCTTGTCCGGGAGGTGTAGAACTAGTTCACCAACGTTGTAAGTCTTGGCCCTGTACTTCTCTGCTTTGATATCTTCGGGCCTGCTGCTGATAAAATGCGGAACGAGCCTTGGCGACGTCGCGTTCTTCCTCCAATGTGTCCAAGCTGTCCTGCCGATCCAGCTCGGCTTCTCTTTCTTCGTACATGCGCACTTGAGGTGAGTCATGAATTATGTCGTAGGGCAGGACTGCCTCTGCGCCGTATACCATAAAAAATGGTGTGAATCCGGTAGTAAGGTTAGGCGTCGTCCGCAGCCCCCAGAGTACGGGGTCGAGCTCCCCCAACCCAGTGCATGTCAGATTTAGTAAGGGACCGCACTAGTCTGGGTTTAATGCCGCTCATTATTAGACCATTCGCTCGTTCCATTTGACCGTTGGCTTGAGGGTGATAGACTGAAGCATAGTCGAGCTTGATGCCCATATTTTGGCACCATGACTTAACCTCGTCGGCCGTGAAGTTTGTGCCGTTGTCGGTGATGATGCTGTGGGGGACACCGTAACGGTGTACGACCCCGGATATAAAGTCTATCACTGGTTCGGACTCTGCCGTTTTGACCGGTTTGGCCTCTATCCATTTGGTGAATTTATCCACCATGACCAATAGATACCTTTGCTTGTGTGTTCCCCCTTTAAGGGGTCCAACCATATCAAGCCCCCAGACCGCGAACGGCCAGGTAATGGGTATAGTTTTGAGGGCGGTGGGTGGCATATGGCTCTGATTAGAAAAGAGCTAACAACCGACGCATCGCTGGACTAAGTCCTGGTTATCTGCCCAGGCCGTCGGCCAATAAAATCCTATACGGAATGCCTTTCCTACGAGGGCCCGGGCTGCTGCGTGGTGTCCGCCTAGTCCGGCATGAATTTCAGCCAGGAGGTTTCGCCCTTCCTCTTCGGAGATACACCTTTGAAGGACTCCGGTTGTACTTTTCTTATAAAGTTCTCCCTCATGGACCTTGTAGGCTTTCGATCGCCGGACTATGCAGCGGGCCTCATTTTGGTCTTCGGGAAGTTCCTGTCTGAGCAAATAGGCTAGGAAAGGTTCTGTCCACGGGGCGATTATCGCCATTATGTCGTGGGCTGAAGGTGTTATGTCATCGGCTGAATCGCCGGTTGGCGCGGTTGTTTCCGGTTTGTCATATCCGGACTCCTCTTCCCATAGTACGGATGGCTTGAAGAGCCGCTCCAGGAAGATATTTGGAGGGACAGCGTCACGTTTTGCACCGATGCGTGCCAGTACGTCGGCCGCTTGGTTATTATCTCGGGCTATGTGATGGAATTCAAGTCCTTCGAACCGAGCTGACATTTTTAAGACAGCATTGTGATATGCTGCCATTTTCGGATCCTTGGCATCGAAATCTCCATTTATTTGGGATATTGCAAGGTTTGAATCCCCGCACACCTCTAGGTGTTGAATGCCCATGAAGATTGCCATCCGGAGACCGTGTAAAAGGGCCTCGTATTCGGTTGCGTTGTTGGACTCCGTGTACATTATTTGAAGTACGTATTGGACTGTGTCCCCGGTTGGGGACGTCAAGACGATGCCAGCCCCCAGTCAGGCCAACATTTTAGAGCCGTCGAAGTGCATAATCCAATTGGAGTATGCGCCGTACTCTTTAGGGAGTTCGGCTTCGGTCCATTTGGCGACAAAGTCAGCCAAAACTTGTGACTTTATTGCTCGCCGAGGTTTGTAAGTTATATCGAATGGTAAGAGTTCAATGGCCCATTTTGCAATCCTGCCCGTTGCGTCGCGGTTATTTATAATGTCATTGAGAGGTACTTCAGAGGCCACTGTTATCGAACACTCTTGAAAGTAGTGTTGGAGCTTCCGGGATGCCATGAACACCGCATATGCTATCTTCTGATAGTGTGGGTAACGGGACTTGCAGGGGGTTAACACAGTGGATACATAATACACTGGTTTTTGAAGAGGGAATTTTGCCCTTCTGTCTCTCGTTCGACGACGAGTACCACGCTTACAACTCGATGTGTTGCTGCGATGTATAACAACATTGGTTCGCCCTGGTTGGGCGCATCCATGACCGGATTTGTTGCCAGTATGGCCTTTATTTCTTCGAGTCCGGCGGTGGCAGCATCCATCCACTCAAAGTGTTCGGTGCGCCCGAGGAGGCGATAGAGGGGCAATGCCTTTTCTCCTAGACGGGAGATAAAGCGGCTTAGAGCCGCCACGCATCCAGTTAACTTTTGTATTTGCTTGAGGTCTTTTGGGATATCCAGTTGTGACAGAGCTCGGATATTGGCTGGGTTTGCTTCAATTCCTCTACCGGATATGGTGAAGCCCAGTAGCTTTCCGGCTGGTACGCCAAAAATGCATTTTTCCGGATTCAGCTTGATGTCATATGCTCTGAGGTTGTCGAATGTGATCCTCAAGTCGTCTACTAGAGTTTCGACGTGTTTGGTTTTGGCGACTACGTCGTCTACGTATGCCTCTACTGTTTTGCCAATCTGGGTGGCCAGACATGTTTGAATCATGCGCTGATATGTTGCGCCGGTGTTTTTGAGTTCGAAGGGCATCGTGTTGAAGCAGAATGGTCCATATGGGGTGATGAATGCCGTTGCGGCTTGATCTGCTTCCGCCATCTTTATTTGATGGTAGCCAGAGTATGCGTCGAGGAAGCACAACGAATCATGCCCTGCGGTAGCATCGATGATTTGGTCGATGCGGGGGAGAGGGAAGGGATCCTTTGGGCAAGCCTTATTGAGGTCTTTAAAATCGACACATAGGCGCCAGGTTTGTCCTTCTTTGGTACCATTACCAGATTTGCTAGCCAATCCGGATGTTTGATATCTCTGATGAATCCTACTTCCAATAGTTTGGCTAGTTCTTCTCCCATTGCCTGTCTTTTGGGTTCGGAAAATCGTCGAAGAGCCTGCTTGACTGGCTTAAATCCTTTTAGGATGTTTAGGCTGTGTTCTGCCAACCTGCGTGGGATTCCGGGCATATCTGAAGGATGCCAGGCGAAAATGTCCCAATTTTCCCGAAGGAATTCGCGCAGTGCGGCGTCTACTTCGGGGTTCAATTGTGCCCCAATGGAGGCCGTCTTTGTTGGGTCCGTTGGGTGGACCTGGAATTTTATTATTTCATCTGCTGGTTTGATGGAGGTGGACTTGGATCTTTTATCGAGTATCACATCGTCCCTGTTCACCGTAGAGCGCAGCGCGGTGAGTTCTTCTGCCGCTAGGGCTTCGGATAGTGCCTCCAGGGCTAGTGCAGCTGTCTTGTTTTCGGCGCGGAGTGCTATGTCCGGATCACTAGCGAGAGTGATTATTCCGCCGAGCCCAGGCATTTTGAGCTTCATATACCCGTAATGGGGTACGGCTTGAAAAATTGTGAATGCCTCTCGTCCTAATATAGCGTGATATCCGCTGTTGAACGGGGCCACTTGGAACGTGACTTCTTCGGATCTGTAATTGTCCGGCGAGCCGAACACCACATCGAGTGTGATTTTTCCGGTGCAGATCGCTTCCCGGCTAGGGATTATTCCTCTGAAGGTTGTGCTGCTTCGCTCAATACGGCTCCAGTCTATTTCCATTTTTTGAAGAGTTTCCTCATATATGAGGTTTAGTCCGCTGCCGCCATCCATGAGGACCTTTGTAAGCCGAAAGCCATCCACTATGGGACTAAGCACCAGTGCGGCTGGTGCTCGAGCTATTCGGAATTTAGGTTCGTCGCTGGCGTTGAAGGTGATGCCTGTGTCGCTCCATGGATTTGTTGTTGCTACTTGGTAGACTTCGGCGAGGCCATGGATTGTTCGTTTTCGCATATTATTTGATGCGAAGGTCTCGAAGACTGTTGATACCGTACCGGTATTGTTGGAATGGTTTTCCGGGGCTAGAAGCTCCTCGCCACTTTTGGCCACCTGCCGTAGTATCCAACATGCTCTAAGGCTATGAGTTGGGACGGTGCCCTCTGTACTATGAAGCTTACAGGGTCCACTGAGCCATCCTTCCAGTACGGTTCCGTGCCCTTTAAGGGGTTTTTGCTTTTTGGTTTTTACATCTGGTGCCTCAGTACGGTGCACCCTTTTGTTGCGGACTAGGGTTGTATTCGGAGCCGGATTGTCCCAAAACTGATTTTCGGTTTTCCGGAAACTCTCCATCGCACAGTATTTTCGTACTATGGACGCCAGATCGGTGAAGCGTGTAATTTTATGACGGCCGATGGCGTTCAATATTGCCTTGTCCGTGCAATTATTGCAAAAGATTGAGATTGCGTTTTCCTCTCGGCAGTCCTTTATCCTGTCCATAACCAGGAGGAATCTGGCCCAGTAGTGATGTACTGTTTCAGTGGGCTCTTGCCGTATTAGAGATAGATCGCATATGTCTGGGCGGGTGGGTGGACTAAAATCCGGATCCCTGCCCATATTGGGGCTTAAAGGCCGAGGGGTTTCCGAATTCGGAAGCTTGGGTTGCTGGACACGATCCAGCGAGTCCAGAACAATGCATGATTTTAAGTTCCATGCTCGATCGAAGTCCGTCCCTCCGCGGAAATCCGGCATGGAGGGTTCGGGAATCCGGACGTGACTAGTTTTCAATATAGGCGAAGAGTCGCCGCATTGTTCCTCTACCACTACGACGTGGTGGGTGGCCTGGGGAGAGTTAATCTCTCTCAGATCGGTTTTAAGCCCAATCTGATTGTAGTCTGTAGCGACTCCTAGGGCTGCGATGCGATCCAAGAGCTCGTTAACAGATGAGAGCTCTATTGGATCCAACTACTCGGCGGATAGTTTGGCCGGCGGCCAAGGCCCCTTTGGCGAAAATACCGTCTTTGAAGGCGGGTGGAGGCATCCTTCCTATCGGTGACGACACAGAGGAACTCTCAATGAAAGCACCAATGTCGGTGTCAAAACCGGCGGATCTCGGGTAGGGGGTCCCGAACTGTGCGTCTAGGCAGATGGTAACAGGAGACAAGGGACACGATGTTTTACCCAGGTTCGGGTCCTCTCGATGGAGGTAAAACCCTACGTCCTGCTTGATTAATATTGATGATATGGGTAGTACAAGAGTGGATCTACCGCGAGATCAAGGAGGCTAAACCCTAAAGCTAGCCTATGGTATGATTGTTGTAATGTATGTTGTCCTACGGACTAAAGCCCTCCGGTTTATATAGACACCGGAGGAGGCTAGGGTTACACAGAGTCGGTTACAATGGTAGGAGATCTACATATCCGTATCGCCAAGCTTGCCTTCCACGCCAAGGAAAGTCCCATCCGGACACGGGACGGAGTCTTCAATCTTGTATCTTCGTAGTCTCGGAGTCCGGCGGACGACGATAGTCCGGCTGTCCGGACACCCCCTAGTCCAGGACTCCCTCAATGGGTATCTTCGAAAGTGTCTGTTGGGTTGGCATGAATCGAGACTGGGATTTGTCACTCCGTGTGACGGAGAGGTATCTCTGGGCCCACTCGGTAGGACATCATCATATGTGCAATGTGACCAAGGAGTTGATCACGGGATGATGTGTTACGGAACGAGTAAAGAGACTTGCCGGTAACGAGATTGAACAAGGTATCGGATACCAACGATCGAATCTCGGGCAAGTACAATACCGCTGGACAAAGGGAATTGAATACGGGATTGATTGAATCCTCGACATCGTGGTTCATCCGATGAGATCATCGTGGAACATGTCGGAGCCAACATGGGTATCCAGATCCCGTTGTTGGTTATTGGCCGGAGAGTTGTCTCGGTCATGTCTGCATGGTTCCCGAACCTGTAGGGTCTACACACTTAAGGTTCGGTGACGCTAGAGTTGTTATGGGAAATAGTATGTGGTTACTGTCGGTGTCAAAACCGGCGGATCTTGGGTAGGGGGTCCTGAACTGTGCGTCTAGGCGGATGGTAACAGGAGACAAGGGACACGATGTTTTACCCATGTTCGGGCCCTCTTGATGGAGGTAAAACCCTACGTCCTGCTTGATTAATATTGATGATATGGGTGGTACAAGAGTGGATCTACCACGAGATCAAGGAGGCTAAACCCTAAAGCTAGCCTATGGTATGATTGTTAAAATGTATGTTGTGTCCTACGGACTAAAGCCCTCCGGTTTATATAGACAACGGAGAAGGCTAGGGTTACACAGAGTCGGTTACAATGGTAGGAGATCTACATATCCATATCGCCAAGCTTGCCTTCGACGCCAAGGAAAGTCCCATCTGGACACGGGACGGAGTCTTCAATCTTGTATCTTCGTAGTCTTGGAGTCCGGCGGACGATGATAGTCCGGCTGTCCGGACACCCCCTAGTCCAGGACACCCTCAGTAGCCCCTGAACCAGGCTTCAATGACGATAAGTCCGGCGCGCATAATGTTCGGCATTGAAAGGCGGGTTCCTCCTTTGAATAATCCAGAGAAGATCATGAACACCAGGATAGTGTCCGTCTCTGCAAAATAAATTCCACATTTCACCGTAGAGAGAATAAAATGTACACAAGTCCAATCTGCTGACGTATTTTGCGGCATGTCGTCACACCACTACCAAGCCTTTACTTGAATCGTTTTTTATTATACCACCTCAGCGCGTTTAGCGAAGCGGTTTCCTTGGCACGTCTTATCGAAGCAGAGATCGTGTTCTCCTTATTCAGGAATTATCATCAATACGGTCGTGGGTAACCCAACCGCGCCATCGATGGTGGCGCTTGGGACATAAGCGAGTTTTACCAGGCTAGTGGGGGACGCATAGTCTTCGCCCGCCTATATATAAGGGATAAGGATTCACCTTTTCACCCACGCCTTCTTCCTCATTTGCTTATCCACCTCTGCGCACTCAAGCTCCAACGCCCAAGCTCGCGCATCTCATCTTAACCTTCCCCAACCATGTCCGGCGGGGGAGGCAAATGGTTGGCTTCCACCGTTAAGGAGGAGCATAGCACCAAGCTGCGCAGCGCCGGATACCTTTCCGATGATATCGCGCACCGGCTGCCCGATGAGGGGCAGCTCATCCCTACCCCCGGGCCCCATGAGAGGGTCGTTTTCCTTCCCCACTTCCTCCGCAGACTGGGCTTTCCACTTCACCCCTTTGTACGGGGGCTCATGTTCTACTACGGCCTGGATTTCCACGATCTGGCGCCGAACTTCATCCTCAACATCTCGGCGTTTATCGTCGTGTGCGAGGCCCTCCTCTGCATCCCGCCCCACTTCGGCTTGTGGCTCAAGACCTTCAACGTCAAGCCGAAGGTAGTGAAGGGCACGCAGGCGGAGTGCGGAGGCGCCATGTTGGGCAAGATGCCCAACGTCCTCTGGTTCGAAGGGGCCTTCGTGGACTCCGTCAAGGGGTGGCAATCGGGGTGGTTCTATATCACCGAGCCACGCGACCCTACGTGGGCGGTGGCCCCGAGTTTAGATCTTGTATCCCTACGCAGCTCACCTCCTGGAAAGAGAAGGGCTTGCTATGGGGTAATCCGAAGGAGCTGACGGGACTCCGAGCCTGCATCCAGAAGCTGGTGAACAAGAAGCTCAGGCTCGTCGACGTGGTCCAAGTCATGCTCGTCCGCCGGATCCTCCCATGCCAAGAACGGGCATTCAATCTGTGGGAGTTCGATTCGGAACAGCACCAGGCGCTGAGCGGGCTCTTCGACACGACGTACGAAGGCGCCTGGAGGGTGCTGTTTAAGGGCGCCGAAGCCCCCGCATCCGCGACGGAAGATCGCGGATTTCACTCGCAGCATCCGGCTGACGAGGTAAGTGATTCTACCCCTTTACGGGACACTTGTTGTAAATAGATTGATTCTAAGAGGGTTTTAATCTCCCTTTTCCTTTGACAGGAATGGATGAAGAAGGCCGAGCAGCTTATCTGCCCGGCTCCCATGCCAGAAGACCCAGTGGATGCCCGTCTAGCAGGGCTGCTGGTTCCAGCACCGCACGTGGTGCCGGAGAAGAAGGCCAAGAAGGTGGCCACGGGCACTCGAAAGAGTTCCCGTAATCAGGCGTCCGATGACGAGGCGGACTCCTCCCCCGAAGGCGAGGAGGAGGAAGAAGACTCTCTGCCGGAGGGGGAAGAGAGGAAGAGGAAGGCTTCCCCAACAGGGGAGGCCGAAGGATCCAAGAGGGGGAGAACTATTCCCCCGGACAGCTTCACCAACACCGACGTTGGCGACGAGGAGTGGCCTTCAAGGGCCAGGCCTCCGGCGAGATCGTAAGTATCCGGATCCCTGATATGCAATTTCTTTTCGTGTCACATAGTGTCCTACTAATGCCGCATACTGCCCGCAGTCCGGCCGATGATGATTTCCCCGCTTCATCGAGCGGGTCGTTGGCCCCGTCGGATGTGGATTCACTTCCGACTGCCTCTACCCCCCGCGCCGATGAGGACGCCGAGGTGGATCCTAGAAAGAGACCCACCAGGAGGAGGCTCCGGAGGCGCCGCAAGGCAGCCTCCCAGACTTTGCGCCGAACTCTACGTCGGAACCTGCAATGGTTCCATAGTCCGGCAGGCGGCCCCTTCGAAAGAAGGGCAAGACCGTGATGCCGGCGGCCTCCGTCCAACCGGAGGCACCGGACAACTTGCCAGAGGCGCTCAAAGGCGCTTCCACCGAGGAAGAACACCGCACTGTTATGAGTGCGGTGATTCAGAAGGTTCAGCTCGCCAAGAGCGGGCTGACTGAAGCCTGCAGTAGCCTTCTAACAGGCTTTGAGGTAAGAAGTTTAAAATTATGTAATGTAATACCGCATAGATAGTAGCCCCTGATACTCGGTTTGGTGTTCGGAAAGAAAAGCCGGACTGAGGATCTAAAAAGATATTCGCAGGTTGCTAATAAATTATGTCAATATGGGTTTGCAGGCTGTGTTGCTGACCTCTGCCGCACTGACTGCGGAGGTTGGTACATTAAAGCAAGATCTCGAGCGGTCCAAGCGAGAGCTCGGCCATGCCAAGAGGCAGCTCGAGGACAAAGAAGGTGAGTAGCACTACTTTGAATTTTTACCTTACAGAAAAGGATTTTGGTCGCAATAAAATTAACAAGGATAATATGGGTATTGCAGGGGCCACAAACGAGGTGGTAGCCCTGAAGGAGGCTGTGTCCGCGGCCGAACGCAGTGCGGCCGCGGAACAGGCAGAGCAAGAAAAGTAGGAGGCACAGGTGGCGGCAGTGCAGCAAGAGCTCCAGGCTCTCATGGAGAAGCATGAGAGCTTGGAGCGCGACTCCAAGACTCGAGAGTCCGAGCTCGCCTCGGCTCTCGAAAGTGCCAAGTCCGCCAAGGCCGAGGCCCGTAAGGCCCTTCAGGAGGTTGAAGATGTGAAGAAGATAGCGGCGGGTAAGGCATTTTTCATGCAAAGCAAGCATGTTAATGTAAACTACCTGACACTTACCCGCATTCGGAGCTCTCCAGGGGCGTTTGCAGATCTGCCGCGTAGTGTGTTCGATGCCGCCGCATTCTACCGTGGCGAGGAGGAGAGCTCAACGGAGAAGGTCTTCTGGTCTCAGTACGCTGAGGCCGGCCATCCGGTGCCCCCAAGCGACCAGCTGAAGTAGCTGGTCGAACTCCACAAGGTAGCTGAGGAGGCCATGAAGGGCCTTATAGTCCGGCTGTGGCCTGGACAGGCCATGCCTGGGAGCTACTTCAGCCTCGTGCGGCAGCTGGTGGATGCGTGCCCATGGGTGGAGGTCATCAAGCGCTCCGCCTGTATTGAAGGTGCTCATCGGGCCCTTGCCCGCACAAAGGTGCACTGGGGCTGGCTGGATGCGGAGAGGCTTTCTTACTGACCCGCCACCACCGGGCAAGGAGTATCGTACGCCCGAAATGTATTATAAAACTGTCCTGAAGGGAGCCCGCGATATTGCGGATGAATGCCCTAGAGATGTAATTTTTGAGTAAACTCGCTATGTATTATCCTGTGCGCTGAAAACTTTGTTCATGTGCGCTTTAAGCAACGCTTGTTTAATTTAAAATATTACCTTCTGTGCGGCCATTTTGAAATCTGAGAGATGGCAAGTCGTTGGCTTCAGCCCCCAAGCCGCAAGTGCTGGGGTGTTCGGGATAACTTGAGCACTCTTGTTCCCATTTTTGGGTCCATCTAGGGAGGCGCTCAACACAACGAACAAGGCAACCGGACTTATAATGCTTGAACACTCTCACTTAGCCATTGAATTCTATAATTTTAAATTTCGGCGAAGCCCTTAGTATTCGGAAGACCGAATTCGGGGCGCTATCCACGCCTTCGTCGGACATTATCCGGAACTTCGCTCGAAGCGGCGTGAGTCTTTAAGGACCCGAAAAGACCTCTCGAACAGCGACCAGTCTCTCGCCTTATCATGCCGGTCAGTTTTAGCATTCTCCACTGAGGCGCTTGCCCAGCTCAACCGGGCACAATCGCAGTGGTTCTCCCAGTGCCACCTTAGCCGACGGAACGGAACGTAGGGCACCAAAACGTGGGAGCCGGGCAAACCCAACTATTGACCCAAGACATGATTCGGAGCCGATTCATATAATGCTATAAGTTCGGGGTGCCGCACTTGTGAAAGTGTTCGGACTTATCACCCCATGATGTGGGGAACCTAAGCCCCTGGTGTATTAGGCCGTACCAAAATATACGGGTGCAAGATGTCATGTAATGAACATATATATGCAATAACAGGCAAAAAAAAGTGCCGCATCATTTATTAAAGGAAGTCTGCTATGAGTGCGGACTGATACAAATAGTGTGGTAAGCAAGGGTTTTGGACTAGTTAAACATGTCCCCCTCCAGGGATGGGCTGCGGACTTGGTGTATATAATCAAATTTAATGCTCGTAATTGAGACCACCTGAGTGTTCGTCGCCGCATTCTTTCTTCCCCGGCTGTTGCATCATGAGTTCGGCAGGTTCACCGCCGGACAGGGCCTCTAGCTAACATAGTCCTGTGTATACAAAGAAGGAAAATAATAATAAGAAAGAGTGGCACACTTGCGAGCCGCTGGTGTGGTCGAGCCGCACTCTGGGTCTATTGTGGTCGTGCCCCTTCCCCTACGCCCATGGTATCTCCAAAGCGTAATGATGTACGCGGAGGGTTGTTCTTGTGATCATGCGAGGGCGGGGGTTAGGTCCGCATTGCTATGCGTGCTCGGATCATGCCAGGTGGTCTTGGTTGGTGTTGCTTCAGGCGCGTTTGGCTGTATCCGGCCGTTTAACGGCCGGACTCGAAAATTGCCTTAAAAGGCTGCTCTGTACTTCTGCCGCGAGAGCCACTGTATGTTCCTCCGTTCGGAGGGAGCGGTCCGTATTTCCGTTGACCGTGATGACTCCACGAGGGCCTGGCATCTTGAGCTTGAGGTATGCATAATGCGGCACCGCGTTGAACTTTGCAAACGCGGTTCGTCCGAGCAAAGCGTGATAGCCGCTGCGAAATGGGACTATGTCGAAGATTAACTCCTCGCTTCCGAAACTATCCGGGGATCCGAAGACCACTTCCAGTGTGACTGAGCCTGTACAATTGTCCTCCACACCTGGTATGACGCCTTTAAAGGTTGTCTTTGTAGGTTTAATCCTTCAGGGGTCTATGCCCATCTTGCGCACTGTATCCTGATAAAGCAGGTTCAGGCTACTGCCGCCGTCCATCAGGACTCTCATGAGGTGAAATCCATCGACGATTGGGTCTAAAACCAATGCGGCAAATCCGCCATGGCGGATGCTGGTCGGATGGTCTCTTCGATCGAAAGTGATCGGACAAGAGGACCATGGATTGAACTTTGGGGCGACTGGCTCCATCGCGTATACGTCCCTTAGTGCATGCTTCCGCTCCCTCTTGGGTATATGGGTTGCGTAAATCATGTTCACCGTCCACACTTGTGGGGGGAAACCCTTCTGTCCTCTATTGTTCGGCGGTCGGGTCTCTTCCTCGTCGTCACTATTTAGCCCCTTGTCATTGTTTTCGGCAATTAACTTGCCTGCCTGCTTGAACACCCAGCAATCTCTGTTGGTGTGATTAGCTGGCTTGTCAGGGGTGCCATGTATCTGGCATAAGTGGTCGAGTATTCGGTCCAAATTGGACGAACCCGGAGTGGTTCTTTTGAATGGCTTCTTCCGCTGACCGGGTTTAGAGCCTCGGAATCCGGCGTTGACTGTCGTATCCTCCTTGTCGTCGCTGTTAATGCGGCGTTTAATTTTTTTCTACGCGACCTGCCATTGTGGTCCTTAGTATCCGGACTGCCAGAATTTTTCTGAGGTTGTTGCTGCGAGCTAGCCAGCTATCCTCTCCCGTGCAAAAGCGGGTCATTAATGATGTGAGGGATGCCATGGATTTCGGCTTTTCCTGTCCCAGGTGCCGGGCTAGCCACTCGTCGCGGATGTTATGTTTGAAGGCTGTGAGGGCCTCTGCATCCGGACAGTCGATGATTTGGTTTTTCTTTGTCAAGAACCGTGTCTAGAATTGTCTGGCTGATTCGTCTGGCTGCTGAATTATGTGGCTTAGGTCATCGACATCTGGTGGCCGCACATACGTGCCCTGGAAGTTGTCGAGGAATGCGGCTTCCAGGTCTTCCCAACACCCAATTGACTCCGCGGGCAAGCCGTTAAGCCAATGCCGAGCTGGTCCTTTAAGCTTGAGTGGGAGATACTTGATGGCATGGAGATCGTCGCCGCGGGCCATATGGATGTGAAGGAGATAATCTTCGATCCAAACCGCGGGGTCTGTTGTGCCATCGTAGGATTCGATGTTTATGGGTTTAAACCCTTCAAGGATTTGATGATCCATTACTTCGTCAGTGAAGCATAGCGGGTGTGCGGCGCCTCTATATTGAGCAATATCACAACGTAGCTCGAGAGAGCGTTGTCTGCTGTGTTCGGCCCGGCCGGGGTTATTGTATGTGGCGCGACGGTATTCATCGTGGGTCGTGGGGCGCCCACGTGATCCGTAGATGGATCTGGATTGCCTTGCTTTGTCCTCCAATACATCTCGCAAGTCCGGTGCGTTCCCTCTTGGCTTCGTACTTTTGGAGTGATGTCGGGGTACGGTCTTGGTGGAGGGCCTGGATGCCTCTCTGTCGCGACCACGGGGTGGTCGGTCGGCCGTATCGTGCGTTGGTGATGAAGGTATGTATGCTTCCTCCTCTAATCAGGGGAGCAACTTGCGTCTTGGGTAGCTTTTGGAGAGGCGTTCGAGTTTATACTCTTCAGCCGCGAGGACCTCGGTCCATCGATCGGCCAGCAGGTCCTGATCAGCTTGAAGCTGTTGCTTCTTTTTCTTTAGGCTATTTGCCATGGTGATAAGCCTGCGTTTAAAACGCTCTTGTTCGACGGGATCCTCGGGCACGACGAATTCGTCGTCGTTGAGGCTTGCCTCGTCTTCGGAGGGAGGTATATAGTTATAGTCCTTGACCTCTTCGTCTGCCGCCCTCTCGTGAGGGCTTGCTTCTGCATCCTCCTGCGCTGAGTCTTGCTGGAGGGGATTATCTTCGGCACTCTCTGGGGTATTATTATCTCCTGTGCCGGAATCTCCATTCTTGCTGTGGCGGGATTTAGAGCGGCGCCGCTGACGCCGGCGCTTGGGCTGTTTCTTTAAGGAATCTGCCTCCGCCGATTCTTCGCCGTCCCCATCTTTTGGGGTGTCCACCATGTATATGTCGTATGACGAGGTGGTCTTCCAGTGCCCTGTAGGCGCTGGTTCCTGTTTGTCTCCGGCATCGTCGTCCATAGCGTCGATGTCTTCGGAGTCGTAGTCTAGCATGTCAGTTAGATCGGCGACAGTGGCTACAAAGTGGGTGGTGGGTGGGCTCTGAATATCTTCGTCGTCCGTATCCCAACCATCCTGGCCATATTCCGGCCAGGACTCTCCGGATAGAGAGAGATGCTTTAGCGAATTTAGGATGTCGCCAAAGGGCGAGTGTTGGAAGATGTCCGCGGCGGTGAATTCCATAACCGGCGCCCAATCAGATTCGATTGGCAGGGGCGTGGGAGGTCCGGAGTCCGGCAAGGAGTCCGGCACCTCGGAGTCACGAGCTTCGCGAGGGACAAGGTTTGTGTTTGGCTCCATCGCCGTGGAAGTTGAAGCCCCCGAGGCGGTATCCAACCACCGGTCCTCGATCTGGGCGATCGGCTCCGGACTAAGGGCCGGAGCGGATTCTTGTGCGGCCACCAAGGCACTGTTCGGCGGCAGAGCTAGATCACGCCCATCGTAACAGTGCGGCACGCTTGGCTGTGGCTCGAGCCCGTCGAAGATCAAGTCCCGCGGATGTCGGCCGTGAAGTTTAGGCTTCCGAATCTGACCTGACGGCCAGGGGCGTAGCTTTCGATCTGCTCCAGATGGCCAGGTGAATTAGCCCACAGTGCGAAGCCGCCGAATACGAAGATCTGTCCGGGGAGAAAAGTCTCACCCTGGACAGCGTTGTTGATTGAAGCAGCCATCGAGCCTATCGGTGACGAGACAGAGGAACTCTCAATGAAAGCACCAATGTCGGTGTCAAAACCGGCGGATCTCGGGTAGGGGGTCCCGAACTGTGCGTCTAGGCGGATGGTAACAGGAGACAAGGGACACGATGTTTTACCCAGGTTCGGGCCCTCTTGATGGAGGTAAAACCCTACGTCCTGCTTGATTAATATTGATGATATGGGTGGTACAAGAGTGGATCTACCATGAGATCAAGGAGGCTAAACCCTAAAGCTAGCCTATGGTATGATTGTTGTAATGTATGTTGTGTCCTACGGACTAAAGCCCTCCGATTAATATAGACACCGGAGAAGGCTAGGGTTACACAGAGTCGGTTACAATGGTAGGAGATCTACATATCCGTATCGCCAAGCTTGCCTTTCACGCCAAGGAAAGTCCCATCCGGACACGGGACGGAGTCTTCAATCTTGTATCTTCGTAGTCTTGGAGTCCGGCGGACGATGATAGTCCGGCTGTCCGGACACCCCCTATTCCAGGACTCCCTCAGTTACCGAAGGTTGTGTGGAGTCCCGGATGAGATCCCGGACATGACGAGGAGATCCGTAATGGTCCGGAGGTGAAGATCGGTATATTGGATGAAGGGCATTGGAGTCCAGAATTGTTCCGGGGATACCAGGTGATGACCAGCGTGTCCGAAAGGTGTTTCGGAGGCCCCGGCAAGCGTTGGGTGGCCTTATGGGCCAAGGGGAGAGGGCACATCAGCCCACTAAGGGGTTGAGAGCCCCTTCCACCCCATCTCACGTAACCAGGAGAGGTGGGGGCGCCACCCCTAGGGCAGACGCCCCTCCCGGCTTGGGGGGCAAGTTTCCTAAGGGGTGGGGGCACCCAAACCCATCTAGGGTTTCCCCTGTGGCCGCCGCCCCTCCCCTAGGGAACCCTAGGGCGCCTCCCCCTCCACCCTTCCCCCTATATATAGTGAGGGAGAGAGAGGGCAGCCGCAACCAAGTTCTGGCGCAGCCCTCCCCATCTCCCAAGTCCTCCTCCTCTCCCGCGGTGCTTGGCGAAGCCCTGCAGGATTGCCACGTTCCTCCTTCACCACCACGCCGTCGTGCTGCTGCTGGATAGAGTCGTCCCAACCTCTCCTTCTCCCCTTGGTGGATCAAGGCGTGGGAGACGTCACCGGGCTGCATGTGTGTTGAACGCGGAGGTGCCGTCCGTTCGGCACTAGGATCATCAGTGATTTGGATCACGGCAAGTACGACTCCATCAACCCCGTTCACTTGAACGCTTCCGCTTAGCGATCTATAAGGGTATGTAGATGCACTCTCCTTCCCTCGTTGCTAGATTAATCCATAGATTGATCTTGGTGTTGCGTAGAAAATTTTGAATTCCTGCTACATTCCCCAACAGTGGCATCATGAGCTAGGTCTATGCGTAGTTTCTATGCACGAGTAGAACACAAAGTAGTTGTGGGCGTCGATTTTGTCAATTTACTTGCCGTTACTAGTCTTATCTTGATTCGGCGGCATGGTGGGATGAAGCGGCCTGGACCGACCTTACACGTATGCTTACGTGAGACTGGTTCCACCGACTAACATGCACTACTTGCATAAGGTGGCTGGCGGGTGTCTGTCTCTCCCACTTTAGTCGGATCGGATTCGATGAACATGGTCCTTATGAAGGGTAAATAGAAATTGGCAATTCACGTTGTGGTTTTGGCGTAGGTAAGAAACGTTCTTGCTAGCAACCTATAGCAGCCACATAAAAACTTGCAACAACAATTAGAGGACGTCTAACTTGTTTTTGCAGCAAGTGTTTTGTGATGTGATATGGCCAAAGGATGTGATGAATGATATATGTGATGTATGATATGATCATGTTCTTGTAATAGGAATCACGACTTGCATGTCGATGAGTATGACAACCGGCAGGAACCATAGGAGTTGTCTTAATTTATTTATGACCTGCGTGTCAACATAAACGTCATGTAATTACTTTACTTTATTGCTAACCGTTAGCTATAGTAGTAGAAGTAATAGTGGGCGAGACAACTTCATGAAGACACGATGATGGAGATCATGATGATGGAGATCATGGTGTCATGCCGGTGACGATGATGATCATGGAGCCCCGAAGATGGAGATCAAAAGGAGCGAAGTGATGATGGCCATATCATGTCACTATTTGATTGCATGTGATGTTTATCATGTTTTACATCTTATTTTCTTAGAACGACGGTAGCTTAAATAAGATGATCCTACCTAAAATTTCAAGAAAAGTGTTCTCCCTAACTGTGCACCGTGGCGAAGGTTCGTCGTTTCGAAGCACCACGTGATGATCAGGTGTGATAGATTCTTACGTTCGAATACAACGGGTGTTGACGAGCCTAGCATGTACAGACATGGCCTCAGAACACATGCAACACTTAGGTTGACTTGACGAGCCTAGCATGTACAGACATGGCCTCGGAACACGGAGGACCGAAAGGTTGAACATGAGTCGTATAGAAGATGCGATCAACATGAGATGTTCACCGATGATGACTAGTCCGTCTCACGTGATGATCGGACACGGCCTAGTCGATTCGGATCATGTATCACTTAGATGACTAGAGGGATGTCTATCTGAGTGGGATTTCATGAAATAATCAGATGAACTCAATTATCATGAACATAGTCAAAAGGACTTTTGCAAATTATGTCATAGCTTACGCTTTAGTTCTAATATTTTAGATGCATTCGTAGAGAAAATTTAGTTGAAAGTAGCAATTATGCGGACTGGGTCCGTAAACTGAGGATTGTCCTCATTGCTGCATAGAAGGTTTATTTCCTTAATGCACCGCTCAGTGAGCTGAACCTCAAGCATCAGTTGTAGATGTTGTGAACATCTGACATACATGTTTTGATGACTACATGATAGTTCAGTGCGTTATGCTAAATGGTTTAGAATTGAGGCACCAAAGACGTTTTTGAAACATTGCAGAACATATGAGATGTTCCAAGGACTGAAATTGGGATTTCAGGCTAGTGCCCACGTCAAGAGGTATGAGACCTTCGACAAGTTTCTTAAGCCTGCAAACTAAGGAGAAAAGCTTGATCGTTGAGCATGTGCTCTGATTGTATGAGTACAACAATCGCTTGAATCGAGTGGGAGTTGATCTTCCAGATGAGATAGTGATGGTTCTCCAAAGTCACTGCCACCAAGCTACTAGAGCTTCGTGATGAACTATAACATATCAGGGATAGATATGATCCTTGAGCTATTTGCGACACCGCGAAAGTAGAAATCAAAAGGGAGCATCAATTGTTGATGGTTAGTAAAACCACTAGTTTCAAGAAGGGCAATGGCAAGAAAGGGATACTTCATGAAACAACAAATTAGTTGCTGCTCTAGTGAAGAAACCCAAAGTTGAACCCAAGCCCAAGACTAAGTGCTTCTGTAATAAGGGGAACGGTCACTGAAGTAGAACCACCCTAGATACTTGGTAGATGAGAAGGCTGGCAAGGTTGACAGAAGTATATATTGGACATATATTATATTAAATGTGTACTTTACTAGTACTCCTAGTAGCAGCAGGGTATTAGATACCAGTTCGGTTGCTAAGTGTTAGTAACTCGAAATAAAAGGCTACAGAATAAACGGAGTCTAGCCAAAGGTGAGACAACGATGTGTGTTGGAAGAGTTTCCAAGGTTGATGTGATCAAACATCGCACGCTCCGTCTACCATCAGGATTGGTGTTAAACCTAAATAATTGTTGCTTGGTGTTTGCATTGAGCGTAGACATGATTCGATTATGTTTATCGCAATACGGTTATTCATTTAAGGAGAATAATGGTTACTCTATTTATTTGAATAATACCTTCAATGGTCTTACACCTAAAATGAATGGTTTATTGAATCCTGATCGTAGTGATACACATGTTCATGCCAAAAGATATAAGATAGTAATGATATAACCACATACTTGTGGCACTGCAATTTGAGTCATATTGGTATAAAACGCATGAAGAAGCTCCATGTTGATGGATCTTTGGACTCACTTGATTTTGAATCACTTGAGACATGCAAATCATACCGCATGCGCAAGATGACTGAAAGGCCTCGTTTCTCAGTAAGATGGAACAAGAAAGCAACTTGTTGGAAGTAATACATCTTGATGTGTACAGTCCAATGAGTGCTGAGGCATGTAGTGGATATCGTTATGTTCTTACTTCACAGATGATTTGAGTAGATGTTGTATATTTACTTGATGAATCATGAGTCTAAATTATTGAAAGGTTCAAGTAATTTCAGGGTGAAGTTGAAAGATCGTCGTGACAAGAGGATAAAATATCTATGATATGATCATAGAGATGAATATCTGAGTTACGAGTTTGGCCAAGAATTAAGACATTATGGAAATGGTTTCACAACTGATACAGCCTGGAACACCATAGTGTGATGGTGTGTCCGAACATCATAACTGCACCCTATTGGACATAGTGCATACCATTATGTCTCTTATCAAATTACCACTATAGTTTATGGGTTTAGGCATTAGAGACAACCACATTCACTTTAAATAGGGCACCACGCAATTCCGTTTGAGTCGACACCGTATGAACTATGGTTCAGAGAAACCTAAGTTGTCGTTTCTTAAAAGGTTTGGGGCTGCGACGCTTATGTGAAAAAGTTTCAGGCTGATAAGCTCGAACCCAAAGCGGATAAATGCATCTTCATAGGACACCCAAAAAAGTTGGGTATACCTCCTGTCTCAGATCCGAAAGCAATAGGGATTGTTTCTAGAATCAGGCCCTTTCTCGAGAAAGAGTTTCTCTCGAAAGAATTGGGTGGGA
The DNA here is from genome assembly GCF_002162155.2 of Triticum dicoccoides. Taxonomy (NCBI): domain Eukaryota; kingdom Viridiplantae; phylum Streptophyta; class Magnoliopsida; order Poales; family Poaceae; genus Triticum; species Triticum dicoccoides. The sequence continues at coordinate 536,126,831 of NC_041387.1, read as the reverse complement.
GGAAGATAGAACTTGATAAGGTTGTTGAACCTTTACTTCAACCAGAGAGTAGCGCAGCACAGGAAAAATGTTTCTGTGGCACCTGCCTCAGTTGAAGAGAAAGCCAATGATGATGATCATGGAGCTTCAGATCGAGTTACTATCGAACCTCAAAGGTTGACAAGGGTGTGTACAACTTCTAAGTGGTATCCCTGTCCTGAAGGTCAAGTTGTTGGACAACAATGAACCTATGAGCTATGGAGAAGCGATGGTGGGCTCGGATTCCGAAAATTGGCTCGAGGCCATAAAATCCGAGAGAGGATCCATGTATGAAAACAAAGTGTAGACTTTGGAAGAACTACTTGATGGTCGTAAGGCTATTAGGGACATGTGGATTTTAAGAAGAAGACGGACGTGGACGGTAGTGTCACTGTCTATGAAGCTCGACTTGTGGCGAAGAGTTTTTCACAAGTTCAAGTAGTTGACTACGATGAGATTTTCTCACCCGTAGCGATGCTTAAGTCCGTCGGAATCATGTTAGCATAAGCTGCATTTATGAAATCTGGCAGATGGATGTCAAAACAAGTTTCCTTACCAGTTTTCGTAAGGAAAGGTTGTATGTGATACAATCAGAAAGGTTTTGTCTATCCTAAGGATGCTAAAAGGTATGCTAGCTCCAGCGATCCTTCCATGAACTAGAACAAGCATCTCGGAGTCGGAATATACACTTTGATGGAGTAATCAAAGTTTATGGGTTTATACAAAGTTTGTTCAAAACTTGTATTTACAGTAAAGTGAGTGGGAGCACTACAACATTTCTGATAAGTATATGTGGATGACTTATTGTTGATCCGAAATGATGAAGGATTTCTGGAAAGCATATAGGGTTATTTGAAAAGTGTTTTTGAATGGAAAACCTAGATTAAGCTACTTAAACATTGAGCATCAAGATCTGTAAGGATAGATCAAAAACCGCTTAATGGTACTTTCAAATGCGCACATACCTTGACATGATTTTGAAGGTGTTCAAGATGGATCAGTCAAAGAAGGAGTTCTTGGCTGAGTTGTAAGGTATGAAGTTAAGAGTTAAAGGTCGACCACGGCAGGAGAAAGAGGAAGGACGAAGGTCGTCCCCTATGCTTTTGTCATAGGCTCTATACAGTATGCCATGCTGAGTACCGCACCTAATGTGTGCCTTGCCACATGTCTGGCAAGAGGGTACAAAGGTGATCTAGGAGTAGATCACCAGATAGCGGTCAAAATTATCCTTAGAGGAATAAGGATATGTTTCTCGGTTATGGAGGTGATAAAGAGTTCGACGTAAAGATTTACGTCGATGCAAGCTTAACACCTATCCGGATAGCTCTGAGTAGAGATACCGGATACGTATAATGGAGCAAAAATTTGGAATAGCTCCAAGTAGAACAGTTATTTGAAATGGCTCCAAATATAGCATAGAAATTTGCAAAGTTCATACGGATCTGAATGTTGTAGACCCGTTGACTAAAACCTCTCTCACAAGCAACATGATCAAACCCAGAACTCATTGAGTGTTAATCACATAGTGATGTGAACTAGATTACTGACTCAAGTAAACTCTTTGGATGTTGGTCACATGGCGACGTGACCTGTGAGTGTTAATCACATGGCGATGTGAACTAGATTATTGACTCTAGTGCAAGTGGGAGACTGTTGGAAATATGCTCTAGAGGCAATAAAAAATTAGTTATTATTTTATTTCCTTGTTCATGATAATCGTTTATTATCCATGCTATAATTGTATTGATAGGAAACTCAGATACATGTGTGGATACATAGACAACACCATGTCCCTAGTAAGCCTCTAATTGACTAGCTCGTTGGTCAATAGATGGTTACGGTTTCCTGACCATGGACATTGGATGTCGTTGATAACGGGATCACATCATTAGGAGAATCATGTGATGGACAAGACCCAATCCTAAGCCTAGCACAAAGATTGCGTAGTTCGTATGCTATAGCTTTTCTAATGTCAAGTATCATTTCCTTGACCATGAGATTGTGCAACTCCCGGATACCGTAGGAATGCTTTGGGTGTGCCAAACGTCACAATGTAACTGGGTGGCTATAAAGGTACACTATGGGTATCTCCGAAAGTGTCTGTTGGGTTGGCACGAATCGAGACTGGGATTTGTCACTCCGTATGACAAAGAGGTATCTCTGGGCCCACTCGGTAGGACATCATCATATGCGCAATGTGACCAAGGAGTTGATCACGGGATGATGTGTTACGGAACGAGTAAAGAGACTTGCCGGTAACGAGATTGAACAAGGTATCGGATACCGACGATCGAATCTCGGGCAAGTACAATACCGCTGGACAAAGGGAATTGAATACGGGATTGATTGAATCCTCGACATCGTGGTTCATCCGATGAGATCATCGTGGAACATGTGGGAGCCAACATGGGTATCCAGATCCCGCTGTTGGTTATTGGCCGGAGAGTTGTCTCGGTCATGTCTGCATGGTTCCCGAACCCGTAGGGTCTACACACTTAAGGTTCGGTGACGCTAGAGTTGTTATGGGAAATAGTATGTGGTTACCGAAGGTTGTTCGGAGTCCCGTATGAGATCCCAGACATAACGAGGAGATCCGGAATGGTCTAGAGGTGAAGATCGGTATATTGGATGGAGGGTATTGGAGTCCGGAATTGTTCCGGGGGTACCAGGTGATGACCAGCGTGTCCGACAGGGGTTTCGGAGGCCCCGGCAAGCGTTGGGGGGCCTTATGGGCCAAGGGGAGAGGGCACATGAGCCCACTAAGGGGCTGAGCACCCCTCCCACCCCATCTCACGTAACCAGGAGAGGTGGGGGCGCCACCCCTAGGGCAGCCGCCCCTCCCGGCTTGGGGGGCAAGTTTCCTAGGCGGTGGGGGCGCCCAAACCCATCTAGGGTTTCCCCTGTGGCCGCCGCCCCTCCCCTAGGGAACCCTAGGGCGCCTCCCCCTCCTCCCTTCCCCCTATATATAGTGAGAGAGAGAGAGGGCAGCCACAACCAAGTTCTGGCGCAGCCCTCCCCATCTCCCAAGTCCTCCTCCTCTCCCGCGGTGCTTGGCGAAGCCCTGCAGGATTGCCACGCTCCTCCTTCACCACCACACCGTCGTGCTGCTGCTGGACGGAGTCTTCCCAACCTCTACTTCTCCCCTTGCTGGATCAAGGCATGGGAGGCGTCACCGGGCTGCATGTGTGTTGAACGTGGAGGTGCCGTCCGTTCGGCACTAGGATCATCGGTGATTTGGATCATGGCGAGTACGACTCCATCAGCCCCGTTCACTTGAACGCTTCCGCTTAGCGATCTACAAGGGTATGTAGATGCACTCTCCTTCCCTCGTTGGTAGATTACTCCATAGATTGATCTTGGTGTTGCGTAGAAAATTTTGAATTTCTGCTACATTCCCCAACACCAACTAGCTATGTTATATTACATGGATAGTAAGAGACATCTTCCAGGGAGAATAGTTCCATTAAGGGTTCCTTTCCCTGGGTATGCATGCATTAATGTGCATGTCCGGACTACGAAAAGAGACGCAGGATATAAACTTCTGGGGGCATGTAGTACAATAAATAGAAATCGTGTTTTGTTCACCGACCGAATATTCCCTTAAGGATGCTAGCTTGCGGCTTCACCCAGTCTGAGGTACACAAGAGCCAGCCGAATTAACGGGAACGTAGGGCATAAACACAAGAGCCAGGCAACCCAGCTTGGCCAAAACTTAAGTCATATCGATGCATATAGTGGCGAAAAAAAGGTACATGTGAAAAGTAACACATGTGTGGGGCCTAGAGCCCGGAACGTAGCTATATTAAGCTTCTGTATAAGAAGCCCCCAGGTATCATGAGCGCAGCTAGCGCGTCAAGATTGTGTAGTCAAGACACATTTTAGCCCTTTAAGGCCTTGAAGAAAAAAAGGAGAAGAAAGAAAGAAAGAAAAGACAGATTACAAATATATAAAAATTGACAGAGGTAATGAGATGAACATAGAGTCCGGCACTAGGTGTCGAACCTTCGGAGTCTAGCTATGTTCCATGGGTTTGGCTCGAGTCGATTGTCCGATGCATCCCGCAGACGGTACGGTCCACCAATCAGAACTTTGTCAATAATGAAGGGACCTTCCCATTTGGGCTTGAGCTTGTTCTTTTCTTCTCCAGTAGGCGTAGAACGAGTTCGCCAATGTTATAAGTTTAGGCCCATACTTCTCTGCTTTGATACCTTCGAGCCTGTTGCTGATAGAATGCGGAATGGGCTTTTGCCACGTCACGCTCATCCTCCAGGGCATCCAAACTGTCCTGCCGATCAAGCTCAGCTTCTTTCTCTTCATACATGCGCACTCGAGGTGAGTCATGAATTATGTCGCAGGGCAGTACCGCCTCTGCGCTGTACACCATAAAAACGGTGTGTATCCGGTAGTGCGATTCGGCGTGGTGTGCAGCCCCCATAGTACGGAGTCGAGCTCCTCTACCTAGTGCGTATCGGATTCCTTCAAGGATCGCACTAATTTGGGTTTAATGCTGCGCATGATAAGACCGTTTGCTCGTTCGACTTGACCGTTAGATTGCGGGTGATAGACAGAAGCATAATCGAGCTTGATTCCCATGTTGCTGCACCAAAGGTTTACCTCGTCGGTTGTAAAGTTCAAGATGTTATCAGTGATGATGCTGTGGGGGACGCCATAACGGTGTACAGCCCCAGATATGAAGTCTATCACTGGTCTGTATTCTGCCGTTTTAACTAGTTTGGCTTCTATCCATTTGGTGAATTTATCCACCATGACCAATAAGTATTTTTTCTTATGGCTTCCCCCTTTAAGGGGCCCGACCATATCAAGCCCCCAGACCGCAAATGTCCAAGTAATGGGGATTGTTTGGAGAGTGGTAGGCGGCATATGGCTTTGGTTTGCAAAATCCTGGCAACTGACGCAATGTTGAACGAGGTCCTATGCGTCTGCTCGGGCTGTCGGCCAGTAGAAACCTGTACGGAAGGCCTTGCTTACAAGGGCCCGAGCTGTGGCGTGGTGGCCGCCAAGTCCAGCATGAATTTCTGCCAAAAGTTGCCGCCCTTCCTCTTCGGAGATGCACCTTTGAAGGACTCCCGTAGCGCTTTTCTTATAAAGCTCTCCCTCATGGACCTTGTAGGCTTTAGACCACCGCACAATGCAGCGCACCTCATTTGGGTCCTCGGGTAGTTCCTGCCTAGTTAGGTAGGACAAGAATGGTTCTGTCCACGGGGCGATGACAACCATTATTACGTGGGCGGAAGGTGTTATTTCGGTGGCAGAGCCTCCGATTATGTCAGAGTGTTCGATATCTGTTGTTGTGGTAGGGTCCGGACTATTGTTATCGGTCTCCCCTTCCCATACCACGGATGGCTTAAACAACCTTTCCAAGAAGATATTAGGTGGGACAGGGTCGCGCTTAGCGCCGATGCAGGCGAGGATATCCGCTGCCTGATTGTTTTCCCGGGCCACATGGTGGAATTCAAGCCCCTCGAACCGAGCTGACATTTTGAGGACGGCGTTGTGATAAGCCGCCATTTTTGGATCCTTGGCATCGAAGTCTCCATTTATTTGAGATATTGCGAGGTTCGAGTCCCCACACACCTCCAGGCATTGAATGCCCATGGAGACTGCCATCCGGAGACCATGTAACATGGCCTCATATTCTGCTGCGTTGTTGGAGTTTGTGTATAGTATTTGGAGTACGTATTGGACAGTATCTCCGATGGGGGATGTCAGGACGACGCCGGCCCCCAGATGAGCCAGCATTTTAGAGCCGTCAAAGTGCATAATCCAGTTGGAGTACGCGCCGTACTCTTTAGGGAGTTTGGCTTCTGTCCATTCGGCGATGAAACCAGCCAGTACTTGTGACTTAATGGCTCGCCGTGGTTTGTATATTATGTCCAACGGGAGGAGCTCAATAGCCCATTTAGCAATACGGCCCGTGGCCTCATGGTTTTTTATTACGTCATTGAGTGGCACTTCAGAGGCCACCTTAATTGAACACTCTTGAAAGTAGTGTCGTAGTTTCCGGGATGCCATGAAGACCGCATATGCTATCTTTTGATAATGTGGGTACCGTGATTTGCATGGAGTGAGGACAGTGGATACATTGTATACCGGCTTTTGAAGCGGGAACTTATGTCCGTCCATCTCTCGTTCGACAACGAGCACTGCGCTTACAACTTGGTGTGTTGCCGCTACATATAGCAGCAGTGGTTCACCGACGTTAGGTGCGGCCAAGATTGGGTTTGTGGCCAAAATGGCTTTTATTTCTTATAATCCGGCTGTGGCCGTCCACTCGAAGTATTTGGTGCATCGCAGAACGTGATAAAGAGGTAATGCCTTTTCTCCTAATCGGGAGATGAACCTGCTTAAGGCAGCCATGCATCCAGTTAGTTTCTAGATTTGCTTGAGGTCTGTTGGGATGGCCAACTATGACGGAGCTCGGATTTTAGCTGGATTTGCTTCAATTCCTCTGTTGGAGATGACGAAGCCTAAGAGCTTTCCGGCGGGCACGCCGAAGACGCATTTTCCGGATTGAGCTTAATGTCGTATATTCGGAGATTGTTGAACGTGAGCCTCAAGTCGTCTATTAAGCATTCGACGTGTCTAGTTTTAATGACCACATCGTCTACGTATGCCTCCACTGTTTTGCCAATCTGTGTCTCCAAGCACGTCTGAATCATGCGTTGATAGGTTGCACCGGCGTTTTTGAGCCCGAAAGGCATGGTGTTAAAACAGAAGGGGCCGTATGGAGTGATAAATGTCGTTGTGGCTTGATTAGTCTCCGCCATCTTAATTTGATGGTATCCGCAGCATGCATCGAGGAAACACAATGAGTCGTGTCCTGCAGTAGCATCGATAATTTGATCGATGCGAGGGAGGGGGAAGGGATCCTTTGGGCAAGCCTTATTAAGGTCCTTGAAGTCGACGCGTAGGCACCAGGATCTGTCCTTCTTTGGTACCGTCACCAGGTTTGCTAGCCAGTCCGGATGTTTTATTTCTCGAATGAATCCGGCCTCCAGTAACTTGGATAGCTCCTCTCCCATGGCTTGTCACTTAGGCTTAGAAAAGCACCGAAGAGTTTGCTTGACCGGCTTGAATCCCTTTAGGATGTTAAGGCTATGCTCGGCCAGCCTGCATGGGATTCCTGGCATGTATGAAGGATGCTAGGCGAAGATGTCCCAATTCGTGCGCAAGAACTCCTGTAGCGCGGCTTCTACTGTGGGGTTTAACTATGCTCCGATGGATGCTGTTTTTGTAGGGTCCATTGGCTGGACTTGGAATTTGACTATTTCATCCGCTGGTTTAAAAGAGGTGGACTTGGATCTTTTGTCGAGTATCACGTCGTCCCTGTCCATTGTGGAGCGCAACGCAGTTAACTCCTCGGCCGCGAGGGCTTCGGATAACGCTTCAAGGGCCAGTGCGGCTCTTTTATTTTTAGCGCGGAGTGCTATGTCCGGATCACTAGCTAGAGTGATGATTCCATTGGGCCCGAGCATTTTGAGCTTCATGTACCCGCAATGGGGTATAGCTTGGAAGATCGTGAAAGCCTCCCGCCCTAGAAGGGCGTGGTATCCGCTATTGAACGGGGCCACTTGGAATGTGATTTCTTCAGACATATAATTCTTCGGCGTGCCGAATACCACATCTAGTGTGATTTTCCCTGCACATCGTGCCTCCTGACTAGGGATGATTCCTCTGAAGGTCGTGCTGCTTTGCTCAATGCGGCTTCTGTCTATTTCCATTTTTCGAAGAGTCTCCTCATAGCTGAGGTTTAATCCGCTGCCGCCATCCATGAGCACTTTGGTAAGCCGAAAGTCGTCCACAATTGGACTAAGGACCAAGGCGGCTGGTGCTCGGGCTGTTCGGAATTTAGGTTCATCACTGGCATTGAAGGTGATAGTCGCATCGCTCCATGGATTTATTGCTGCAACGTGGCAGACTTCAGTGAGGCTGCAGAGTGCTCGCTTACGCCTATTATTTGAGGCGAAGGTCTCGAAGACTATTAAAACTATACTGTTGTTTTCCACTGGATGGTGCTCTGCGGTATTGTTGATGAGGATATCCTCACCGCTCTTGGCCACCTGCCGGAGTACCCAACATGCTCTAAGGCTGTGTGTTAGTATGGTATCCGCTGTACTGTGAATTTTGCATGGCCCGTTGAGCCATCCCTCCAATACGGTTCCACGCCCTGTAGTGGGCTTTTGTTTCTTTGTAACTGGATCGGGTGACTTATGAGAGTACACCCTTTTAGTTCGGATGGGGGGGCGGTTAGTGAAAGCCGGAGGATCCCAGAATTTTGTTTGGGTTTTCCAGGCGCTTTCCATCGCACAGTACTTCTGTACTATGGCCGCCAAGTCAGCGAAGTGTGCTATGTCACGGCGACTTATGGCGTTGAGGAATCCCTTGTCCGTGCAATTTTTGCAAAAGAATGAAATTGCATCTTCCTCGTAGCAGTCCTTGACCTTGCTCATTACAAGGAGTAATCTGGCCCAATAGTGATGTACTGTCTCTTGGGGATCTTGTCTAATGTGGGAAAGATCACTTATATCTGGGTGGGTGGGTAGATTTAGGTCCGAACCCTGACCCAATCTGAGACCGACGAGCGACGGAGTGTCCGATCTTGAAAGTTCGGGCTCCGGTTTGTTGCCCAATAGGTCTGGCCCGCTGTCTGATTCTAGGTTCAGAGCTTGGGCCGTGTCCTCCCGTAGACGGGTATCCGGCTTAGAGAGATCGGGAATCCGGACTTAGCTTGTCCTCAAGATAGAGGAAGAATCGCTGCGTTGCTCCTCCACCACCGCTATCTAATGGGTGACGGCAGAGAGTTAATCTCCCTTTGGTCGGGTTTAAGCCCGATCCGATCATAGTTCGTAGCGACTCCCAAGGCGGCGATGCGATCCAAGAGCTCATTCAAAGAAGATAGCTCCATTGGATCCATCTGCTCGGCGAATTCCGAGCCGACGTGGAGACTATTTTTGATGACCCGAGAAGTCATCGTCGGCGCAGCGGCCGAACGGGCGGTCATGACAAAGTCGCCTAGTCAGAGAGTTTGGCCTACAGCCAGGGCTCCCCCAGAGGTGATGTTGTCCTTGACAATGAGACGAGCCATCCAGCCTTATGATGATGGCACAGTGGAACTATCAATGAAAGCACCAATGTCGGTGTCAAAACCGGCGGATCTCGGGTAGGGGGTCCTGAACTATGTGTCTAAGGCGGATGGTAACAGGAGGCGGGGGACACGATGTTTACCCAGGTTCGGGGCCTCTCGATGGAGGTAATACCCTACTTCCTGCTTGATTGATCTTGATGATACGAGTATTACAAGAGTTGATCTACCACGAGATCATAGAGGCTAAACCCTAGAAGCTAGCCTATGGTATGATTGTTGTCGTCCTATGGACTAAAACCCTCCGGTTTATATAGACACCGGAGGGGGCTAGGGTTACACAGAGTTGGTTACAAGGGAGGAGATCTACATATCTGTATTGCCAAGCTTGCCTTCCACGCCAAGGAGAGTCCCATCCGGACATGGGACGAAGTCTTCAATCTTATATCTTCATAGTCCAATAGTCTGGCTAAAGTATATAGTCTGGGTGTCCGAGGACCCCCTAATCCAGGACTCCCTCAGTAGGGCTAGCACCCGGAAAACATCAAGATACACCAAGCTGTGTGCCGACAACGTCGACCCTCTAGTTTATCCTCCATTATAGTTTCCATAGTGCTTGATGAAGCCCTACGGAGATTGTTCTTCACCACCACCGTCACCACGCCGTCGTGCTGCCAGAACTCAACTCCTACTTTGCCCCTCTTGTTGGATGAAGAAGGCGAGGAAGTCATCGAGCTGAGCGTGTGCTGAACGCGGAGGTGCCGTATGTTCGGTACTTGATCGAGATGGATCGTGAAGGTGTACGACTACATCAATCGCGTTGATAAACTCTTCCACTTAGTGATCTTCAAGGGTATGAAGATGCTCTTCCTCTCTCGTAGCTATGCATCTCCATGGATAGATCTTGCGTGTGCGTAGAATTTTTTGTTTTCCATGCAACGTTCCCCAACAGTGATATCGGAGCCAGGTCTATGCATAGATTATATGCACGAGTAGAACACAAAGGAGTTGTGGGCGGTGATGTTCAGACTGCTTACCACCAACGTCTTATTTTGCTTCGACGGTATTGTGGGATGAAGCAGCTCGGACCAACCTTACATGTCCACGTACATGAGACCTGTTCCACCGACTGATGCAACTTGTTTTGTAGGAGGTGGCTGGTGGGTGTCTGTTTCTCTCACTTTAGTTGAATCAAATTTGACTATGGCCGTTCCTTGAAGAAGGTTAAAAAATCAAACTTGATAAATCACCGTTGTGGTTTTGCTTAGGTAAGAACGGTTCATGCTAGTTTCTCATAGCAGCCACGTAAAACTTCCAACAACAAAGTAGAGGACGTCTAACTTGTTTTAGCAGGGTATGTTGGGATGAGATATGGTCAAGACGTGATGTGATATACGTTGTTGTATGAGATGATCATGGTTTGTAGTATCGACAACCGGCAGGAGCTGTAGGGTTGTCTTCAACTTATTGTATGAGATGCAAGCGCCATGTAATTGCTTTGCTTTATCGCCATGCGTTAGCAATAGTTGTAGAAGCAAAAGTTGGCAAGACGACCTCCTCGCAACGATAGAGATCAAGCTGTCGATGTCGGTGTCAAAACCGGCGGATCTCGGGTAGGGGGTCCCGAAATGTGCGTCTAAGGTCGATGGTAACAGGAGACAGGGGATACAATGTTTACCCAGGTTCAGGCCCTCTCTATGGAGGTAATACCCTACTTCCTGCTTGATAAATCTTGATGAATATGAGTATTACAAGAGTTGATCTACCACGAGATCGTAATGGCTAAACCCTAAAAGTCTAGCCTGTCTGACTATGATTATGAGGGGTCTCTCCCTACAGACTAAGCCCTCTAGTTTATATAGACACCGGAGGGATCTAGGGTTACATAAGGTCGGTTACAGAGAAAGGAATCTTCATATTCAGATGGCAAGCTTGCCTTCCACGCCAAGGAGAGTCCCATCCGGACATGGGTAGAGTCTTCGGTCTTTGTATCTTCACAGCCCATCAGTCCGGCCCATGTCTAATAGGTCAGACGCCCGAGGACCCCTTAGTCCAGGACTCTCTCAGTAGCCCCTGAACCAGACTTCAATGACAAGGTGTCTGGCGCAGATTGTCTTCGGCATTGCAAGGCGGGTTCCCCTTTCCTAATACTGCAAGATAGTCTTCTGACGCAATAAACAAGTCTGGATCTGCAACACAAGTACCACACACAACCGCAGAGAATATAATATTGCACGAGTCCAATCCGGTGACAAATTTTTGTAACGTGACATCACGTCTGCTTAGTCATCATTTCAAACCGTTTTCCATCCGCCGTTCCATGTTTCGAGACACGGTTTTCATAGGCACGTCTTGTCGAAGCAGAGATCGTGGCCCCTTGTTGCGGGATTCTCATCAATACAGGCGTGGGTAATCTAACCGTGCCGTTTACACAGCCCTTGGGAATAGGCGAGTTTTAAGGCGAGTGGGGAGGCACTTGATATTCACTGCCTTTATAAGGAGATAAGGATTCCCTCTTCTTCACCCACACCTTCTCTCTTTCTCTTCCCTTCCATTCTCGAGATCCAACGCCCAAGTCCTCATTCTTTCTGCCTCAAGGAAGCACTCAACCATGTCCGGATCTGGAGGGCAAGGCAAGTGGATGGCCTCCTCCGTTAAGGAGAAGGACATCACCAAGCTTCAGGAGGCCGGGTATCTGGCAAAAGGAATCGCCCACTGGCTTCAAGCTAACGGGCAAATCGTACCCACCCCGAAGCCCAGCGAGAGGGTGGTGTTCATCCCCCATTTCATCCGCGGGTTAGGGTTTCCTCTCCACCCTTTCATCCGTGAACTTATGCTCTATTACGGGCCAGATTTCCATGATCTAGCGCCGAACTCTTTCCTCAACATCTCGACATTCATTGTCATGTGTTAGACCTTCCTCCGCATCCAAGCCCACTTCAGACTATGGCTCAAGATTTTCAACGTGAAGCCGAAGGTGGTGGACGGCCAGCACGTGGAGTGCGGAGGCGCCATGGTGAGCAAGCTGCCCAATGTCACATGGCCCAAGGGTACTTTTGTGGAGACCATCAAGGAGTAGCAGAAACTGTGGTTCTATATCATAGAGCCCCGCGACGCCACCTGGTCGTGGCTTCCGAATTCAAATCCGGAGCCCCAATGCGGTTCACCTCCAGGATAGAGAAGGGCCCAAATTGGTCTTCGTCGAACGAGCTGATAGCGCTGCAAACGCGCATTCAAAGCATGGTGGATAAAACACATCAAGCTCGTCGACGTAATCCAGTTGATGCTCAATTCAGCCACACCCGGATAACTTAGTATCTGCAGCAAAGTGTTTAGTAGCAAAATAATATGATAGTAGTGGTAACGGTAACAAAAGTAACGGTAGCAAAAGTAATATTTTTGGTGTATTGAAGTGATTGTAACAATAGCAACGGAAAAGTAAATAAGCGAAGAACAATATGGGAAAAGCTCATAGGCATTGGATCGGTGATGGAGAATTATGCCGGATGTGGTTCATCATGTAACAGTCATGACATAGGGTGACACAGAACTAGCTCCAATTCATCAATGTAATGTAGGCATGTATTCCGAATATAGTCATACGTGCTTATGGAAAAGAACTTGCATGCCATCTTTTGTCCTACCCTCACGTGGCAGCGGGGTCCTAATGGAAACTAAGGGATATTAAGGCCTCCTTTTAATAGAGTACCGGAACAAAGCATTAGCACATAGTGAATACATGAACTCCTCAAACTATGGTCATCACTGGGAGTGGTCCCGATTATTGTCACTTCGGGGTTGCTGGATCATAACACATAGTAGGTGACTATAGACTTGCAAGATAGGATCAAGAACTCACATATATTCATGAAAACATAATAGGTTCAGATCTGAAATCATGGCACTCGGGCCCTAGTGACAAGCATTAAGCATAGCAAAGTCATAGCAACATCAATCTCAGAACACAGTGGATAGTAGGGATCAAACCCTAACAAAACTAACTCGATTACATGATAGATCTCATCCAACCCATCACCGTCCAGCAAGCCTACGATGGAATTACTCACGGACGGCGGTGAGCATCATGAAATTTGTGATGGAGGATGGTTGATGATGACGATGGCGACGAATCCCCCTCTCCGGAGCCATGAACGGACTCCAGATCAGCCCTCCCGAGAGGTTTTAGGGCTTGGCGGCGGCTCCGTATCGTAAAATGCGATGATTTCTTCTCCTTGATTTTGTCTCCGAAAGCAAATATAGAATTGGAGTTGAGGTCGGAGGGGCTCCAGGGGGCCCACGAGGTAGGGGGGCGCGCCCTAGGGGCCCAAGCGCGCCCTCCACCCTCATGGACAGGGTGTGGGCCCCCTGGTCTTCATCTTTTGCAACGATTTTTTATTATTTCTAAATAGACGTTCTGTGAAGTTTCAGGTCATTCCGAGAACTTTTGTTTTTGCACATAAATAACACCATGGAAAGTCTGCTGAAAACAGCGCCAGTCTGGGTTAGTTCCATTCAAATCATGCAAGTTAGACTCCAAAACAAGGGCAGAAGTGTTTGGAAAAGTAGATACGACGAAGACGTATTAAATCCCCCAAGCTTAAACCTTTGCTTGTCCTTAAGCAATTCAGTTGATAAACTGAAAGTGATAAAGAAAAACTTCTACAAACTCTGTTTGCTCTTGTTGTTGTAAATATGTAAAGCCAGCATTCAAGTTTTCAGCAAAGATTATGACTAACCACATTTCCAATAACTCTCAGGTCTAATGTTTACTCATATCAATGACATAATCAACTAGCGAGCAATAGTAATAAATCTCAGATGACAACACTTTCTCAAAACAATCATGATATGATATAAAAGGATGGTATCTCGCTAGCCCTTTCTGAGACCGCAAAACATAAATGCAGAGCACCTTTAAAGATCAAGGACTGACTAGACATTGTAATTCATGGTAAAAGAGATCCAATCATAGTCATACCCAATATAAATTAATAGTAATGGATGCAAATGACAGCTGCGCTCTCCAACTAGTGCTTTTTAATAAGAGGGTGATGACTCAACATAAAATTAAATAGATATCCCTTCGCAGAGGGAAGCAGGGATTTGTAGAGGTGCCAGAGCTCGGTTTTGAAATAGAGATAAATAATATTTTGAGCGGCATGCTTTCCTTGTCAACATAACAACCAAGATATGGCGATATCTTCCATGCTACACACATTATAGGCGGTTCCCAAACATAATGGTAAAGTTTATACTCCCCGAGGGAGTCCTGGACTAGGGGGTGTCCGGACAGCCGGACTATCATCGTCCGTCGGAGTTCAAGACTACGAAGATACAAGATTGAAGACTCCGTCCCGTGTTCGGATGGGACTTTCCTTGGCGTGGAAGGCAAGCTTGGCAATACGATATGTAGATCTCCTACCATTGAAACCGACTCTGTGTAACCCTAGCCTTCTCCGGTGTCTATATAAACCGGAGGGCTTTAGTCCGTAGGACACAACATACATTACAACAATCATACCATAGGCTAGCTTTAGGGTTTAGCCTCCTTGATCTCGTGGTAGATCCACTCTTGTACTACCCATATCATCAATATTAATCAAGCAGGATGTAGGGTTTTACCTCCATGAAGAGGGCCCGAACCTGGGTAAAACATCGTGTCCCTTGTCTCCTGTTACCATCCGCCTAGACGCACAGTTCGGGACCCCCTACCCGAGATCCGCCGGTTTTGACACCGACATTGGTGCTTTCATTGAGAGTTCCTCTGTGTCGTCACCGATAGGCTCGATGGCTTCTTCAATCAACAACGCTGTCCAGGGTGAGACTTTTCTCCCCGAACAGATCTTCGTATTCGGCGGCTTCGCACTGCGGGCTAATTCACTTGGCCATCTGGAGCAGATCGAAAGCTATGCCCCTGGTCGTCAGGTCAGATTCGGAAGCCTAAACTTCAGGGCCGACATCCGCGGGGACTTGATCTTCGACGGGCTCGAGCCACAGCCAAGCGTGCCGCACTGTTACGATGGGCATGATCTAGCTCTGCCGCCAAACAGTGCCTTGGTGGCCGCACAAGAATCCGCTCCGGCCCTTAGTCCGGAGCCGATCGCCCAGATCGAGGATGGTGGTTGGACACCGCCTCGGGGGCTTCAGCTTCCACGGTGATGGAGCCGAACACTAACCTTGTCCCTCGCGAAGCTCGTGACTCCGAGGTGCCGGACTCCTTGCCGGACTCCGGACCTCCCACGCCCCTGCCAATCGAATATGATTGGGCGCCGGTTATGGAGTTCACCACCGCGGACATCTTCCAACACTCGCCCTTTGGCGACATCCTAAATTCTCTAAAGCATCTCTCGCTATCCGGAGAGTCCTGGCCGGATTATGGCCAGGATGGTTGGGATACGGACGACGAAGAAATTCAGAGCCCACCCACCACCCACTTTGTAGCCACTGTCGACGATCTAACCGACATGCTAGACTACGACTCCGAAGACATCGACTCTATGGACGACGACGCCGGAGACGAACAGGAACCAGCGCCTACAGGGCACTGGAAGACCACCTCGTCATACGACATATACATGGTGGACACCCCAAAAGATGGGGACGGCGAAGAAGCAGCGGAGGCAGATTCCTTAAAGAAACAGCCCAAGCGCCGGCGTCAGCGGCGCCGCTCTAAATCCCGCCACAGCAAGAATGGAGATTCCGGCACAGGAGATAATAATACCCTAGAGAGTGCCGAAGATAATCCCCTCCAGCAAGACTCAGCGCAGGAGGATGCAGAGGCAAGCCCTCACGAGAGGGCGGCAGACGAAGAGGTCGAGGACTATAACTATATACCTCCCTCCGAAGACGAGGCAAGCCTCAACGACGACGGATTCGTCGTGCCCGAGGATCCCGTCGAACAAGAGCATTTTAAACGCAGGCTTATCGCCACGGCAAATAGCCTAAAGAAAAAGCAGAAGCAGCTTCAAGCTGATCAGGACCTGCTGGCCGATCGATGGACCGAGGTCCTCGCGGCCGAAGAGTATAAACTCGAACGCCCCTCCAAAAGCTACCCAAGACGCAAGTTGCTCCCCCGATTAGAGGAGGAAGCATACATACCTTCATCACCAGCGCATGATACGGCCGACCGACCACCCCGTGGTCGCGACAGAGAGGCATCCAGGCCCTCCACCAAGACCGTACCCCGGCCTCGCTCCAAAAGTACGAAGCCAAGAGGGAACGCGCCGGACTTGCGAGATGTATTGGAGGACAAAGCAAGGCAATCCAGATCCATCTACGGATCACGAGGGCGCCCCACGACCCACGACGAATACCATCACGCCAGATATAATAACTCCGGCCGGGCCGAACACAGCAGGCAACGCTCTATCGAGCTACGTTGTGATATTGCTCAATATAGAGGCGCCGCACACTCGCTATGCTTCACTGACGAAGTAATGGATCATCAAATCCCTGAAGGGTTTAAACCCGTAAACATTGAATCCTACGATGGCACAACAGACCCCGCGGTTTGGATCAAAGATTATCTCCTTCACATCCATATGGCCCGCGGCGATGATCTCCATGCCATCAAGTATCTCCCACTCAAGCTTAAAGGACCAGCTCGGCATTGGCTTAACAGCTTGCCCGCAGAGTCAACTGGGTGTTGGGAAGACCTGGAAGCCGCATTCCTCGACAACTTCCAGGGCACGTATGTGCGGCCACCAGACGCCGATGACCTAAGCCACATAATTCAGCAGCCAGACGAATCGGCCAGACAATTCTGGACACGGTTCTTGACAAAGAAAAACCAAAAATTATCGACTGTCCGGATTCATGGCAGCCCTCACATCATTAATGACCCGCATTCGCGCGGGAGAGGATAGCTGGCTAGCTCGCAGCAACAACCTCAGTAAAAATTCTGGCAGTCCGGATACTAAGGACCACAATGGCAGGTCGCGTCGAAGCAAAAATAAACGCCGCATTAACGGCGACGACAAGGAGGATACGGCAGTCAACGCCGGATTCCGAGGCTCTAAACCCGGTCAGCGGAAGAAGCCATTCAAAAGAACCACTCCGGGTCCGTCCAATTTGGACTGAATACTCGACCGCTTATGCCAGATACATGGCACCCCTGAAAAGCCAGCTAATCACACCAACAGAGATTGCTGGGTGTTCAAGCAGGCAGGCAAGTTAATTGCCGAAAACAATGACAAGGGGCTAAACAGCGACGACGAGGAAGAGACCCGACCGCCGAACAATAGAGGACAGAAGGTTTCCCCCCACAAGTGCGGACGGTGAACATGATTTACGCAACCCATATACCCAAGAGGGAGCGGAAGCGTGCACTAAGGGACGTATACGCGATGGAGCCAGTCGCCCCGAAGTTCAATCCATGGTCCTCTTGTCCGATCACTTTCGATCGAAGAGACCATCCGACCAGCATCCGCCATGGCGGATTTGCCGCATTGGTTTTAGACCCAATCGTCGATGGATTTCACCTCACGAGAGTCCTGATGGATGGGGGCAGTAGCCTGAACCTGCTTTATCAGGATACAGTGCGCAAGATGGGCATAGACCCCTCAAGGATTAAACCTACAAAGACAACCTTTAAAGGCATCATACCAGGTATGGAGGCCAACTGTACAGGCTCAGTCACACTGGAAGTGGTCTTCGGATCCCTGGATAATTTCCGGAGCGAGGAGTTAATCTTCGACATAGTCCCATTTCGCAGCGGCTATCACGCTCTGCTCGGACGAACCGCGTTTGCAAAGTTCAACGCGGTGCCGCATTATGCATACCTCAAGCTCAAGATGCCAGGCCCTCGTGGAGTCATCACGGTCAACGGAAATACGGAACGCTCCCTCCGAATGGAGGAACATACAGCGGCTCTCGCGGCAGAAGTACAGAGCAGCCTTTTAAGGCAATTTTCGATTCCGGCCGTTAAACGGCCAGGATACAGCCAAACGCGCCCGAAGCAACACCAACCAAGACCACCTGGCACGATCCGAGCACGCGTAGCAATGCGGCCCTAACCCCCGCCCTCGCATGATCGCAAGAACAACCCTCCGCGTACATCATTACGCTTTGGAGATACCATGGGCGTAGGGGAAGGGGCACGACCACAATAGACCCAGAGTGCGGCTCGACCACACTAGGGGCTCACAAGTGTGCCACTCTTTCTTATTATTATTTTCCTTCTTTGTATACACAGGACTCCGTTAGCCAGAGGCCCTGTCCGGCGGTGAACCTGCCGAACTCATGATGCAACAGCCGGGAAAGAAAGAATGCGGCGACGAACACTCAGGTGGTCTCAATTACAAGCATTAAATTTGATTATATACACCAAGTCCGCAGCCCATCCCTGGAGGGGGACATGTTTAACTAGTCCAAAACCCTTGCTTACCGCACTATTTGTATCAGTCCGCACTCATAGCAGACTTCCTTTAATAAATTATGCAGCACTTTTTTGCCTGTTATTAAGTATATATGTTCATTACATGACATCTTGCACCCATATATTTTGGTACGGCCTAATACACCAGGGGCTTCTGTTCCCCACATTATGGTGTGATAAGTCCGAACACTTTCACAAGTGCGGCACCCCGAACTTATAGAATTATATGAATCGGCTCCGAATCATGTCTTGGGTCAATAGTTGGGTTTGCCCGGCTCCCATGTTTTGGTGCCTTACATTCCGTTCCATCGGCTAAGGTGGCACCGGGAGAACCACTGCGATTGCGTCCCGGTTGAGCTGGGCGAGCGCCTCAGTGGAGAAAGCTAAAACTGACCGGCATGATAAGGCGAGAGACTGGTCGCTGTTCGAGAGGTCTTTTCGGGTCCTTAAAGACTCACACCGCTTCGAGCGAAGTTTCAGATAATGTCCGACGAAGGCGTGGATAGCGCCCCGAATTCGGTCTTCCGAATACTAGGGGCTTCGCCAAAATTTAAAATTATAGAATTCTATGGCTAAGTGAGAGTGGTCAAGCATTATAAGTCCGGTTGCCTTGTTCGTTGTATTGAGCGCCTCCCTAGATGGACCCAAAAATGGGAACAAGAGTGCTCAAGTTATCCCGAACACCCCAGCACTTGCAGCTTGAGGGCTGAAGCCGACGACTTGCCATCTCTCAGATTTTATAAACGGCCACACAGAAGGTAATATTTTAAATTGAACAAGCGTTGCTTAAAGCGCACATGAACAAAGTTTTCAGCGCACAGGATAATACATAGCGAGTTTACTCAAAAATTACATCTCTAGGGCATTCATCCGCAATATCGTGGGTTCCCTTCAGGACAGTTTTATAATACATTTCGGGCGTACGATACTCCTTGCCCGGTGGCGGCGGGTCATTAGAAGCCTCTCCGCATCCAGCCTGCCCCAGTGCATCTTTGTGCGGGCAAGGGCCCGACGAGCACCTTCAATACAGGCGGAGCGCTTGATGACCTCCACCCAGGGGCACGCATCCACCAGCCGCCGCACGAGGCCGAAGTAGCTCCCAGGCATGGCTTGTCCAGGCCACAGCCGGACTATAAGGCCCTTCATGGCCTCCTCAGCTACCTTGTGGAGTTCGACCAGCTGCTTCAGCTGGTCGCTTGGGGGCACCGGATGGACGGCCTCAGCGTACTGAGACCAGAAGACCTTCTCCGTTGAGCTCCCCTCCTCGCCACGGTAGAATGCGGCGGCATTGGACACACTACGCGGCAGATCTGCAAACGCCCCTGGAGAGCTCCGAATGCGGGTAAGTGTCAGGTAGTTTACATTAACATGCTTGCTTTGCATGAAAAATGCCTTACCCGCCGCTATCTTCTTCACATCTTCAACCTCCTGAAGGGCCTTATGGGCCTCGGCCTTGGCGGACTTGGCACTTTCAAGAGCCGAGGCGAGCTCGGACTCTCGAGTCTTGGAGTCGCGCTCCAAGCTCTCATGCTTCTCCATGAGAGCCTGGAGCTCTTGCCGCACTGCCGCCACCTGTGCCTCTTGCTTTTCTCGCTCGGCCCGTTCCGCGGCCGCACTGCGTTCGGCCGCGGACACAGCCTCCTTCAGGGCTGCCACCTCGTTTGTGGCCCCTGCAATACCCATATTATCCTTGTTAATTTTATTGCGACCAAAATCCTTATCTATAAGGTAAAAATTCAAAGTGGTGCTACTCACCTTCTTTGTCCTCGAGCTGCCTCTTGGCATGGCCGAGCTCTCGCTCGGACCGCTCGAGATCTTGCTTTAATGTACCAACCTCCACAGTCAGTGCGGCAGAGGTCAGCAGCACAACCTGCAAACCCATATTGACATAATTTATTAGCAACCTGTGAATATCTTTTTAGATCCTCAGTCCAGCTTTTCTTTCCGAACACCGAACTGAGCATCAGGGGCTACTGTCTATGCAGTATTACATTACATAATTTTAACTTCTTACCTCAAAGCCTGTTAGAAGGCTACTGCAGGCTGCGATCAGCCCGCTCTTGGCGAGCTGAACCTTCTGAATCACCACACTCATAACAGTGCGGTGTTCTTCCTCGATGGAAGCACCTTTGAGCGCCTCCAGCAAGTTGTCCGGCGCCTCCGGTTGGGCGGAGGCCGCCGGTGTCACGGTCTTGCCCTTCTTTCAAAGGGGCCGCCTGCAGGTTCCGATGTAGAGTCCGGCACAAAGTCCGGGAGGCTGCCTTGCGGCGCCTCCGGAGCCTCCTCCTGATGGGTCCCTTTCCGGGATCCCACCTCGGCATCCTCATCGGCGCGGGGGGTAGAGGCTGTCAGAAGTGAATCCACATCCGACGGGGCCAACGACCCGCTCGATGAAGCGGGGAGATCATCATCGGCCGGACTGCGGGCAATATGCAGCATTAGTAGGACACTATGTGACACAAAAGAAATTGCATATCAGGGATCCGGATACTTACGATCTCACCGGAGGCCTGGCCCTTGAAGGCCACTCCTCTTCGCCAACGTCGGTGTTGGTAGAGCTGTCCGGGGGAATAGTTCTCCCCCTCTTGGACCCTTCGGCCTCCCCTGTTGGGAAAGCTTTCCTCTTCCTCTCTCCCCCCTCCGGGAGAGAGTCTTCTTCCTCCTCCTCGTCTTCGGGGGAGGAGTCCGCCTCGTCGTCGGACGCCTGATTACGGGAACTCTTTCGAGTGCCCGTGGCCACCTTCTTGGCCTTCTTCTCCGGCACCACGTGCGGCGTCGGAACCAGCAGCCCCGCTAGACGGGCATCCACTGGGTCTTCTGGCATGGGGGCCTGGCAGATGAGCTGCTCGGCCTTCTTCATCCATTCCTGTCAAAGGAAAAGGGAGATTGAAACCCTCTTAGAATCAATCTATTTACAACAAGTGTCTCGTAGAGGGGTAGAATCACTTACCTCGTCAGCCGGATGCTGCGAGTGAAATCCGCGATCTTCCGTCGCGGATGCGGGGGCTTCGGCGCCCTTAAACAGCACCCTCCAGGCGCCTTCGTACGTCGTGTCGAAGATCCCGCTCAGCGCCTGGTGCTGTTCCGGATCGAACTCCCACAGATTGAATGCCCATTCTTGGCATGGAGGATCCGGCGGACGAGCATGACTTGGACCACGTCGACGAGCCTGAGCTTCTTGTTCACAAGCTTCTGGATACAGGCACAGAGTCCCGTCAGCTCCTTCGGATTACCCCACAGCAAGCCCTTCTCTTTCCAGGAGGTGAGCTGCGTAGGGATACCAGATCTAAACTCGGGGGCCGCCGCCCACGTAGGGTCGCGCGGCTTGGTGATATAGAACCACCCCGATTGCCACCCCTTGACGGAGTCCACAAAGGCCCCTTCGAACCAGAGGACGTTGGGCATCTTGCCCAACATGGCGCCTCCGCACTCTACCTGCGTGCCCTTCACTACCTTCGGCTTGACGTTGAAGGTCTTGAGCTACAAGCCGAAGTGGGGCCGGATGCAGAGGAGGGCCTCACACACGACGATAAACGCCGAGATGTTGAGGATGAAGTTCGGCGCCAGATCGTGGAAATCCAGGCCGTAGTAAAACATGAGCCCCCGGACAAAGGGGTGAAGTGGAAAGCCCAGTCCACGGAGGAAGTGGGGAAGGAAAACGACCCTCTCATGGGGCCCGGGGGTAGGGATGAGCTGCCCCTCGTCGGGCAGCCGGTGCGCGATATCGCCGGAAAGGTATCCGGCGCTGCGCAGCTTGGTGATGTGCTCCTCCTTAACGGTGGAAGCCAACCATTTGCCTCCCCCTCCGGACATGGTCGGGGAAGGTTAAGATGAGATGCGCGAGCTTGGGCGTTGGAGCTTGAGTGTGCAGAGGTGGATAAGCAAAGGAGGAAGAAGGCATGGGTGAAAAGGTGAATCCTTATCCCTTATATATAGGCGGGCGAAGACTATGTGTCCCCCACCAGCCTGGTAAAACTCGCTTATCTCCCAAGCGCCACCATCAATGGCGCGGTTGGGTTACCCACGTCCGTATTGATGAGAATCCCGAAATAAGGGGAACACGATCTCTGCTTCGACAAGACGTGCCAAGGAAACCACTTCGCTAAACGTGCTGAGGCGGAATAATAAAAATGATTCAAGTAAAGGCTTGGTAGTGGTGTGACGTCATGCCGCAAAATACGTCAGCGGATTGAACTTGTGTGCATTTTATTCTCTCTACGGTGGAATGTGGAATTTATTTTGCAGAGCCGGACAATATCCTGGTGTTCATGATCTTCTCCGGATTATTCAAAGGAGGAACCCGCCTTGCAATGCCGAACATTATGCGCGCCGGACTTATCGTCATTGAGGCCTGGTTCAGGGGCTACTGAGGGAGTCCTAGACTAGGGGGTGTCCGGACAGCCGGACTATCATCGTCCGCCGGACTTCAAGACTATGAAGATACAAGATTGAAGACTCCATCCCGTGTCCGGATGGGACTTTCCTTGGCATGGAAGGCAAGCTTGGCGATACGATATGTAGATCTCCTACCATTGAAACCGACTCTATGTAACCCTAGCCTTCTCCGGTGTCTATATAAACCGGAGGGCTTTAGTCCGTAGGACACAACATACATTACAACAATCATACCATAGGCTAGCTTTAGGGTTTAGCCTCCTTGATCTCGTGGTAGATCCACTCTTGTACTACCCATATCATCAATATTAATCAAGCAGGACGTAGGGTTTTACCTCCATCAAGAGGGCCCGAACTTGGGTAAAACATCGTGTCCCTTGTCTCCTGTTACCATCCGCCTAGACACACAGTTCGGGACCCCCTACCCGAGATCCGCCGGTTTTGACACCGACACTCCCCCTCCACCAACAACCATCAATCCATGACTTGCTCGAAACAACGAGTATCTCCAACTAGCAACAGTCCCAGGGGGAGTTTTGTATGCAATTATTTTGATTTAGTTTGCATAAAGCATGGGACCGGGCATCCCGGTGACCAGCCATTTTCTCGTGAGTGAGGAGCGGGGTCCACTCCTCTTGAGAATAACCCGCCTAACATGGAAGATAAGGGCAGCCCTAGTTGGTACATGAGCTATTCGAGCATAAAAAACAAAATGTTTATTTGAAGGTTCAGAGTTTGGCACATACAAATTTACTTGGAACGGCAGATAAATACCGCATATAGGAAGGTATAGTGGACTCATATGGAATAACTTTGGGGTTTAAGGGATTGGATGCACAAGCAGTATTCTTGCTTAGTACAAGTGAAGGCTAGCAAAAGACTGGGAAGCGACCAACTAGAGAGCGACAACAGTCATGAACATGCATTAAAATTAATAAACATTGGATGCAAGCATGAGTAGGATATAATCCACCATGAACATAAATATCGTGAAGGCTATGTTGATTTTGTTTCAACTACATGTGTGAACATGTGCCAAGTCAAGTCACTTAAATCATTCAAAGGAGGATACCACCCCACCATACCACATCACAACAATTTTAATAGCATGTTGGCACGCAAGGTAAACCATTATAACTCATAGCTAATCAAGCATGGCACGAGCAA
Organism: Triticum dicoccoides; assembly: GCF_002162155.2. Taxonomy (NCBI): domain Eukaryota; kingdom Viridiplantae; phylum Streptophyta; class Magnoliopsida; order Poales; family Poaceae; genus Triticum; species Triticum dicoccoides. The sequence goes on along the minus strand of NC_041387.1, from coordinate 536,102,772 downwards.
CTATGATCTCTAATTGTCATTGCAAACATGTTTATTCATAATAAGCTGAATCAGGAATGATGAACTCATCATATTTACAAAAACAAGAGAGGTCGAGTTCATACCAGCTTTTCTCATCTCAGTCAGTCCATCATATATCGTCATAACTGCCTTTCACTAGCATGACCGAATGATGTGAATAATAATAAGAGTGAACGTGCATTGGACTAAGCTGGAATCTGCGAGCATTCAATAAACAGGAGAAGACAAGGCAATATGGGTTCTTGGTTAAATCAACAATAATGCATATAAGATCCACTTTAACAATTTAATCATGGTCTTATCCTATCGACCCCAAAGAAAAGAAAAGAAATAAAACTATTTACACGGGAAAGCTCCCAACAAGCAAAAGAAGAACGGGAAATATTTTTGGGTTTTCTTTTTAATTACTAGTACTGCAGCAAGAAAAGTAAACTAACTAAAAGTTACAACTAATTTTTTTGGTTTTTCTTAAGGTTTAACAAACACTGCAAGAAGAAAGCAGGAAGAAGAAAATAAACTAGCATGGATATTACAGTGAAAAAGTATGAGCACCGTGTCACGCCCAATATGCGACCCTATCCAAGAGGAACTCGAAGGTCCCACCAAGGATAGACCCGCATATTGAAACACTTTTGCAAGGTGGATATCATTACATCCACATTACATAATAGATGGGGATACATACAAGAGGCATACAATGCCACATGAATACAACATCATCTTACATAAGAGCACCATCCGACTACGGATGAAACACAAACAGAAACTCAAACGACATCCACCCTGCTAGCCCAGGCTGCCGACCTGGAACCTATCCCCTGATCGAAGAAGAAGCAGAAGAAGAACTCCAAAAGCAAGTAACATCTCTCTCACGTCATGAACATCGCATAACCTGTACCTGCAAGTGTTGTTGTAGTAATCTGTGAGCCACGAGGACTCAGCAATCCCATTACCATGGGTATCAAGACTAGCAAAGCTTAATGGGAAAGGAAGGGGTAAAGTGGTGAGGTTGCAGCAGCGGCTAAGCAAGTATGGTGGCTAACATACGCAAATAAGAGCGATAAGAGAAGCAAAGGAACGGTCATGAACTAGCAATGATCAAGAAGTGATCCTGAACTCCTGCTTACGTCAAACATAACCCAAAACCGTGTTCACTTCCCGGACTCCGCCGAAAAGAGACCATCACGGCTACACACGCGGTTGATGCGTTTTAATTCGGATCTGGTGTCAAGTTATCTACAACCGGACATTAACAAATTCCCATCTGCCACAGAACCACGGGCACGGCTTTTGAAAGATAATACCCTGCAGGGGTGTCCCAACTTAGCCCATGATAACCTCTCGCGATCAACGAAGGATATACCTTCTCCCAGGAAGACCCGATCAGTCTCGGAAACCCGGTTTACAAGACATTTCGACAATGGTAAAACAAGACCAGCAAAGCCGCCCGATGCGCCGACAATCCCGATAGGAGCTGCACATATCTCGTTCTCAGGGCAACACCGGATAAGTCAAGCTACGAGTAAAATCAGACCTCAAGTTTCCCCGAGGGGGCCCCGCAGGCTGCTCGGTTCGGACCAACACTTAGACAAGCACTGGCCCGGGGGGGGCTAAAATAAAGATGACCCTCGGGTTGGCCGACCCAAGGGAAAGGTATAGGTGGTGGTGAGGCAAATGGTAAAACCAAGGTTGGGCCTTGCTGGAGGAGTTTTATTCAAAGCGAACTGTCAAGGGGGTCCCATAAATCACCCGACCGCGTAAGGAACGCAAATCCGGGAACATAACACCGGTATGACGGAAACTAGGGCGGCAAGAGTGGAACAAAACACCAGGCATAAGGCCGAGCCTTCCACCCTTTACCAAATATATAGATGCATTAATAATATAAGAGATATTGTGATATCCCAACATAACCCTGTCCACCATGGAGCAATCTTCAACTTCACCTGCAACTAACAACGCTATAAGAGGGGCTGAGCAAAGCAGTAACATAGCCAAACAACGGTTTGCTAGGAAGGGTGTCAAAGGTTATAGGTTCATGGCAATTTGGGAGGCTTGAAGAGCAAATGATAGGAAGCGCAGCATAGCGATAGAACGAAGCAACTAGCATAGCAATGATAGTAGTGAGATCCAGGGTAGCGGTCATCTTGCCTGGAATCCCGCTAGGAAGAAGAACGAGTCCATGAAGAAGCCGAACGGGAGTAGTCGAACGAATCCTCACAATCACAACATTACCGGAACTAAGAAGCAACACCGGAAAGAAACAAACAACATGGTAAATGCACAAGCATAAACATGGCATGATGCACAATCAGGTATGATGCATGTCCGGTTTAATAAGGCATGGCATGGCAAAGTGCAACAAACAATACCACAAGTTAAGCGGAGCTCAATATGCAACGAGTTGCATATTAACAAAACACCACATTGACATATTTAGTTTAATCTCGTTTAAGCTACCAAGCAATTTTAAATGTTGTTTAAACATGGCAAGAGGTGAAGCATAATAAAACTACCTATCTAGGCAAGTTTAAATGAGGCCGGAACAACAAACAACAATTCTAGAAAATCCCCATGTGCATATTTTAGATTCGGTACTGTTCTGACCTAAACCATATTTTAAAGTTGTTAAACAGGAAAATAAAGTGCACCATGTTAAACTAGGCATTTTTCCACCCCATTTACATATAAAGTTTATTAAAAATGGAGCTACGGTTAATTAGTTATGAAATAAATCATTTTAGCATGGCATTTGAGCAAATTTAAACAAACAACATTTTAAACATTTTAAACATGGATGGAAGTGGCATATTATGAAACTAGAAAAAATTCTAAGCATTTTACATGTATAAAACATTTTAAACCGATGCATGGTTAATTAGTTATTACATGCATGAACATGAGGTTTTTTTTTGTATAACTGCAGTCTCTGGAATAAATGGACAAAATCGCAGGCATGGAAAAAAATACACTGGGCCGAATCTGGCTGGCCCGATATTGTACAGGAGAGGGACTGGAGGGGGGCTGCTCACAATGGGCTTGGTCCAGTCGGTGGTGAGGCAGGCAGGCTGGGCGAGTGGAGCGGCTGGCCTCGCGGGCGAAGGGAGATAGGCCTGCGCGGCTGCGACCCAGCCGACGCTCGCGGTCAACGGGGACCAGATCGAGCTTGAGTGGCAAGGAATGAACAAAACGGCGGCACTAGAAGCAGAGTCTTCGCGGGCGCGTTCTCCGGCAGCTCAAGGCGAAGGTGACCGGCAGCGGCTCGGTCCAGTGAAGAAGGCACCGGGAAAGGGGAGAAGTGCGGCTACAAGCAACGGGCGACGGAGCACTTCCTCTGCACTTGAACAGAGAGAGAGATTCAGAGAAGGACGGAGAAGAACGAAAAGGGGAAGAAGAGAGAAGGCGGGGGCGACAGGCGCGCGACCTGCGGGGCTCCGGTGGCGCGGCCGGCGAACTGGGGACGCCGGGACCCGAAGCAGAGGAGCGGGCGCAGCTCCGGTGGTGGGGCTCGCCAGCAACGTAGAAGATGGGGCTTGCCGCGGCAACGACGAGGCATGGTGGCGGAAGCGCGGGGAGGCGAGGGCGGTGGAGATGCGGTGGGGCGCCGGAATGAAACGACAGTGGCAGATCCGGGTGCGGGGAGCATGGATCCATCCATTCTCGGCCCGAAACGACGGCGGCAGAGCTTGATGCAACGGCCATGGTGGTCTCCTGTGAGCGGAAAACAGAGAGAGGGAGAGGGAGATCGTGAGAAAGAGAGATAGAGAAGAAGGAGGGGAAAAGGAGCGGGGCTGTCGAGGCACTCATCTCCGGCGAGGTAAGGTGGTCGTGGACGAGGAGGCTGCAGACTCGGACATCGGCGGGAAAGAAGCAGAGGGCTCGGGCTGTAGCTGCTGGCTCCTGCGGGCGCGGACGATGACGGCCGCGGGCGGCCGGACGCGTCCAGGACCAAGGGAGGAGGAGGCATGAGGCGCTGGTGCTGCTCGTGGTCGAGCCTTTGCTCTCCCGAGCAAGGTGGCGGCGGGATCGAGGGGAAGCTTCGGGGCTGGTTCTGGTTGGTGGGATTGGATCGGTCGAATGAGGGGATCCCGAGGAAGAAAGGTAGGTGGGTGGCGGCGGGGGAGGACAAACCTCCTAGATTTTAGGGTTTGGTCAAAATAGACTAGGGGTGAACTATATATATGAGAAAAGGGGATGATTTGGATCCTTCGATCGCGATCAGGCGGTCCTGAATAAATAGCTTAGGGGAGTCCAGCAAATAAATGCAGATGTTTTATAGATGTTTGGGGATGATCCGAACCCAACGGTGAGGACTGTCCGGGTCGTGTTCGGGGAAGTTTCGAACACGCGCGAGAGGGGTCAAGAGAGGTCAACGAGGACAAGGGTCTGACAAAATGACAATGGAGGCAAAGAGAGAAAGGGCAACTGCGAACGTCTACGAGTTTTTTATGAAAACATGCAAATGCAATGCGCATGATGCTATGAGATGAGATGCACGCCAAGAACAAAATGCAAAACAAAATACAAAAACCCAACCACGAAGGAAATATCATATCGCATCTCCGGAAAAGGCAAGAGTTGGAGTTACGAATATGGAAAGTTGTATCCGGGGCGTTACAACACTCCACCACTACGAGAGGATCTCGTCCCGAGATCTAGGATGGCACCGGAGAGAAGCGGAAGAAAAAGAGGTAAGACAAAGTTGCTTCTTTGACGAACGAGTGAAACCACGAACCTTGAGAGGTTGAGAAATTTAAAAGAAAGAGTACAACAGAGATGAACGAGATTGCAAACAATCCGTTAGAAAAGAGGAACAAGCAGTATTACGAGAACTTGAAGGTTGAAAGACATGGAAATAAGAGCTTCACGAACGGAAAGAATATAACCACCTCGGTATAATGAGATAGCCAAGGAACAAGAATGACAGAATTTGGACAGCACTCCGGTAGAAAAGAGAAGAAAACTTGATGAGATGAAAAGATATTCAAGAGATGATACAACAATCCGGTTAAATGGATAAGCAAGAAAACAACACGATCCTCACAAAACGAGGTGATGGAAGAAGAGCACAACATCACAATGCCTCCGTAACGAAAGAATAGAAGTTAGACCGTTGGAATAAAGGGACGGAGAAGAAAATGACAACTTCTGCCACCAATGAGCTTGGAAAGCACCCTTCCAAGAAGGTTAGAATGGAGTTGTTAGAAAACTAGCAACGAGAAGAATAAACTTAAAGTGGGCTTATGGGAACAACTCCAAACTTAGAGGTGAGTACATGCCACTACGGAAAACAATTGATTGCTTGAGAGCAACACGGGGATGAAAACTTGATTCGCCGAGAGAATAGGAGAAAACTTGGATCAATGATAAGCACCACAAATAGCAACACTCGTTAGGGAAGGCTTTAGGTGAAATATAACACAAGATAACTCCAACAAAGAGATTGATGGATTTAAAATACCTCATTCTTGACAACAATATGAATCATGAAACATGAAGGAAATTGTCAAGAGTGACATAACACCACCTCAAAAGATAAGGTAGAAAGAATTGCACTTTGGAATGCAAGATGAAGAATACTTGAGCTCCTCAAATCAAAACATGTGTTGGGCACCATGTTTATTTTAGAGTATAGCTTGGCGGGTCATAACTTCAAGAGAAATCTTGAAGAACAATTGAAGAATGAAAAGGATCCTTGGCGAATCACCATGTAGAGCCTCAATAAAGAACTCCGGTAATAAAAGGATGATAAAAAGAAAGAGAAGTTGAAAAACACAAAGTGAAGCCTTGCAATGATTTAGGTGGAGCTTCGCGACGAGATAATGCGGAAAACTTGGAACTCCGGAAAAGAAAAGATGAAGCATCTCGAACCAAGAAATGTGACATGATGAACAACTCTGGAAAGAAGAAACTAGATCACTTGGATGAAACAGTGATAAGAATTACGTTATGCATATCCTTCACCAATTTAAATTGATGACAAGCAACGGATTTGGCATACTACTTATTCATGTAGAAAGGATTAAAAGAGATATAGCGCAAACTTGAAGAAGTTATTGATGGAACCACCGGTGGGATTTGGAAACAACAAGTATTTGATATGATAACGAAGGAAGTGAAATCTTGAATGAACCACCGTAAGAATTGAAAAAGAGGGTAGCAAGGGCCCAATTCACCGGAAAGAATTTGAAAACGAATGAAGATACTTGAAGGGATTTAGATACCTGATAATGAAGAGATCATGAACTGATTAGAGGGTATTTGAATGATGCACCGGTAAGATTTGGAGAATGATAGCTACACACTGAGAATGAAGAATTACGACATGATGGCCTTCGGAGGAAAGAAATGGAAACAACTCATGAAATGCTCCGGATGGTAAGAAAATAATTATCACAATCAAAACAATTATTAGGATGGCATGAAGCTAGAACCATGAATATTCAAGAGAATGGACCAAGATTTAAGAGAAATCCTTCTTCGGTCTTCAAATGTTGAGAATGATGATGAGAACCACCATGAATTGTTGATTTACTCCGGGAGAATTAAAAGAGGAAAGGTTGAGCCAAAGATGAAAAGAATTTGAAAACGACCTTGGAGAAGGCATGTGACTGATGAAAATTCATTGTTACGTCAAACTTGGAAATGAATTTGAGAATTGCTCCTGATAATTTGAAGAGTCAAGTAAGATCCTGGGAAAAGACCTGTGGGTTAGGGCCCACTCAAAATAAAACACCGTTAAACAATTTTAAAGAGAGGTTGCACCGGTTGAATTAAATGGCTTGAATGAGATAACAACCTCGAAATATCTTGAACGGATTGAGATTGGAAACACAAGTCTTGTGAGATATCTTCAGCACTCCAAAACAAATTAATATGAAGAAGTGAATGATTAAGAGGTGCATCGACATGAGAAAGCATTAGAAACGAGGAAAGAATATGATGAATATCGAAAGCTTGAATTGGATCCACCGGAGAAGAAACAACAACGAAGGATGATGAACTTGAAATTGTTGAGCATCTTCATGGGAAATCACCGGATAAGAACATTGAAAGAAACGCATGAAGAGACTTCTCACAAATAAAAGGGATACATGATTAAGAAATCTGAGTCCTTGACGAAAAAGGGTGGGAGGGCAGGAAAACAAAGGCAACTTGGGGAAGATGGAATGGATACCGTTGAGAAAACTTAGAATTGATCTTGCGGATGTTGAAAATGATGGGATCCACTTGAAGAGAAGCACACCGGTTGGAAAAGAGTTGACATGACAACCTCAGTGATCAAGAAGGATTAGTAGTCCCATAGAAATATGAGAACACCGCTTGAAAGGTATGGAATCAATACTTGACATTGAAGCAACTCAAATACCACAACTCAAAACAAAACAAAGGATTTGGCTTGCAGAATAAGCCGGAAACAAACATATGATAGAGATTACCCAATCCCATATCATGCATCTGTCGGAAAGATATTCTAGGAGCTACTTGAATTCCCACCTATAAACTCCCGAAACTTTCTGGTTATGCAATCTGGTGTTGGGGATACAGGGGAAGCAATATATCTCACCCAAACTAACAATCTCTACATCCAGCTGTATCCATCCGTCAACACATAACCAAGAAAACTCCGGAAATCATGTACCTGAACCTTCGAAAAGCATCCGTTATACGAGCTATGGCAATACTCCCGAACTCCCCAGTACTGGGTGGCGTCGAGGTTATCTCACCAACAACTGCATAAAAGAGATTTTCGATGTCGGCAAAACTCAGGTATTCCAGAACTGCAACGATAAAATTATGACGACAACACCTCAGAGCTCAACTCCCCGGGACACTGCCACAACCCCTAAATGTCAGGAGGCACCAAGAACAATGCTCTCGTCACAAGACTATCGAAATGATTCCAAGATACCCGCGTGATCCTAACAAATTTTTTAGTGAAATTTGAGGAGAGGAAAGACAAAACATCTATGTCAGGAGTCCTCACCAGAGCGACGAAGGGGCTGAGGAGTAAAAAGAATCCTATTCTCCGATATATATAATCCTAAGACTCAAAATAGTTTCCTTCTAGACTCAACAACGGCCAACAAACAAGGGGGCTCCTATGGTCGGTCGAGGCTCTGATTACCAACTTGTCACGCCCAATATGCGACCCTATCCAAGAGGAACTCGAAGATCCCACCAAGGATAGACCCGCATATTGAAACGCTTTTGCAAGGTGGATATCATTACATCAACATTACATAATAGATGGGGATACATACAAGAGGCATAAAATGCCACATGAATACAACATCATCTTACATAAGAGCACCATCCGACTACGGATGAAACACAAATAGAAACTCAAACGACATCCACCCTGCTAGCGCAGGCTGCCGACCTGGAACCTATCCCCTGATCGAAGAAGAAGCAGAAGAAGAACTCCAAAAGCAAGTAACATCACTCTCACGTCATGAACATCGCATAACCTGTACCTGCAACTGTTGTTGTAGTAATCTGTCAGCCATGAGGACTCAGCAATCCCATTACCATGGGTATCAAGACTAGCAAAGCTTAATGGGAAAGGAAGGGGTAAAGTGGTGAGGTTGCAGCAGCGGCTAAGCAAGTATGGTGGCTAACATACGCAAATAAGGGCGAGAAGAGAAGCAAAGGAACGGTCGTGAACTAGCAATGATCAAGAAGTGATCCTGAACTCCTGCTTACGTTAAACATAACCCAAAACCGTGTTCACTTCCCGGACTCCACCGAAAAGAGACCATCACGGCTACACACGCGGTTGATGCATTTTAATTCGGATCTGGTGTCAAGTTATCTACAACCGGACATTAACAAATTCCCATCTGCCACATAACCGCGGGCACGGCTTTTGAAAGATAATACCCTGCAGGGGTGTCCCAACTTAGCCCATGATAAGCTCTCGCGATCAACGAAGGATATACCTTCTCCCAGGAAGACCCGATCAGTCTTGGAAACCCGGTTTACAAGACATTTCGACAATGGTAAAACAAGACCAGCAAAGCCGCCCGATGCGCCGACAATCCCGATAGGAGCTGCACATATCTCGTTCTCAGGGCAACACCGGATAAGTCAAGCTACGAGTAAAACCAGACCTCGAGTTTCCCCGAGGGGGCCCCGCAGGCTGCTCA